>NC_060281.1:74757514-75004699 GCF_021613505.1 Equus quagga | reverse complement strand
ACCCACTCATCCATCCACCCACCCATCCATCCATCCATCCATCCACCCATCCATCCACCCACCCATCCATCTATCCATCCACCCACCCATCTACCCATCCATCCACCCACTCATCCACCCATCCACCCATCCATCCATCCATCCACCCATCCATCCATCCACCCACCCATCCATCCATCCATCCAATCGTTCATTCAAAAAACATTTACCAAATGTCACCTTGTTCCCGGCACTGTGCTAGACCCCAGAGGTAAAGGATGAGTGAGACGCTGCTCTGCTGTGATCACCATTTACTGAGTGCTGATTCCACAATAGGCTCATCTGTGTTGGTTTAGATCCTCTGAGAAGCAGGCACTAAAATGAGAACCTGATGGAACTGTCACGGAGTTTGCTGAGCAGACCATGGAGGAGGGCAGATGTGGGGGAGAGGGAGGAGGCTGGGAGAGCCGTCAGATCTGGTGCGGGTCTGTCCCTGTGAAGGAGAGGGGGAAGGAAGGGGGTTTGGGAGGGCGGAGCCACAGACCGCAGTGCAGTTCTAAGGAAGTTTCAGCAAGGCCGACGGCAGGTCCTTGAGCCAAAGTCGTCCGTCAGAGGAATCCCATGTCTCCCAGACACACACCTGCCTCGGTATCCCTGTTGTGCCCAGTCCTTGCCTGGAAGCAGCCCAAGGGGAGTGTGGACTTGGTGCAAACCTGGTGATGGATTTTCAGGTGCAGTGGCCGGGGCCCTTGGTCAGTTACGCCCCCCCCCGTAGTTGGGGGTCCGCGAGGCACATTTCATGGCTACCACGGCATCATTTCATCCAGTTCTCCAAACCGCCTGTGAGGCAGCAACTTAAATTGACTCCATCAGAATGCACAGGGTTGTCCTGAAGAAAACTGATGTCCCAAGGCAGTCTCAGGGTGGAGCTGATTAATTCCGCGACTCCAATCCCGTCCAGGATCCGCCTCCTTCTGTCTTCTTATCCTGCTGTCCTGAGCCTGCTGATCAGCTCTTTGCATGACGTCCTGACGTCAGCCGTTCAGGTTCCTACAGTGAGATGGATCAATGTCCTCGGGCAGAGGAGGGGCTGCCCCTCCTGTGTCTGTTTCCTAGGAGCCTGGACACCCACCTTCTCAAATCTCGTTGATCAGAATCGGCTCAGGGGCCTCTTCCTGAAAGGATCATTGGCAAGAAGAATGGGATTTTCATAATAGGCTTAGTCTAACCAGGATGCAGCCCGGGGGCAGGGCCTGCCTCCTCGGAAGCCTGGAGTCACTTCGAGGAGGATCGAGTGAAGAAAATCAGGGTTTTGTCTCAAAGTGGAACAGGAACAAGCAGGTATTGGATAGGGGTGCAGCCAGGGTTCTCCGGGATCGACAGCTGTGGAAGGGAACGGAAGGAAGCAAGATGGTCAGAGTGAGGAGCTGGGAAGACACAGTCTTAAGGAAGGTTTTAGCCGACTCCACGAAGAGCCTTGTATTAATTACAAACTTAGCGGCTTAAAGTAGCACACATTTAGGATCTCCCAGTCTGTGGGTCAGGAGTCAGGCAAAGCCTCACTTGGCCTCTGATTCAGGGTCTCTCGCGGTGCCGTCTGGGGCTGGACAGGGCGGGGGTCTCACCTCAAGCCTCCACTGGGGAAGGCTCTCCCTTTAAGCCCACGTGGCTGCTGGTAGAATTCATTTTCTCACAGGTTGTAGGACTGACGGCCTCAGTTTCTCGTTGGCCGTTGGTAGGAACCTTTGGTTCTTTGCCTCATGGGCCTCCCCAACACGGCCACTTGCTTCATCAGAGCCGGCAAGGGAGAGAGTCTGCTGGCAAGACAGACATTACGACCTCATGTGATGTAATCACAGAAGTGACGTTGTGTCCCCTTTGCTGCGTTCTGGTGTCAGAAGCAAGTCACAGGTTCTGCCCACGCTCCTGGGGAGGGGACCATACAAGGACATGAGAATCAAGAAGCAGAGACAGTTGGGGGTCATCTTAGAGTCCACCACAAACCCTGAAGCTGGGATGGCCTTTCAGAGTTGTCCCTAGTTGGGTCAAGGGGGTCATCAGGGCTTTATGCCTCCCTGACCCCTCATGGGATGTGGGCTGTCCCAGGACAGGGTTGTGACCCTGGATGAGGTGGTTTTCTGCTGAGGAGGCAATTTCTGACAGCTGAGGGCTTTCCAGCGGGGAGTCAAGCCTTCAGTCCTGGGGATGGGGCATCTAGGAGCCACAGCCACCAAACGGTACACAGCCAACAGGATCTGCTACAAATATATCCCTATTTACAGATGAGGAAGTGAAGGTTAAGCCTCGCCCAAGTCCACACAGTAGTAGGTAATTCAACCATATTCTAACCCAAATCTGCCTGACTCCAGGATCCACATGCTTACCCACTGCTTTATGCTTCCCAGATGGAATTTAAAGTCTAATTTGGGGGCACATTGATAGCCCGACTTGCAATAAGCTAGTGATAATCCCAATGATTGTTGACGCTCCTTGCCACCAGATTACCGCTCTTCACAGCCACTGTGGCATTTATGGGCAAAGATGGGTTATAGAAGGTGGTACGTAAGTGAGTTGCAGTCCTATCTTGCAAGCTGATAGACTTCTCTGAATCTGGTTGTATTAATCAGCGTAGGCTGGTTAATGCCCCAGTAACCCATCCCCAAAACTCAGATGGTTAACGCTCTTTCTTCCATCACAGTCTAATATGGCTCGGGCAGCCACCTTTGGCTTTCTCCTCCAGGTGATGCTTCAGAGATCCAGGCTCCTTCCAGCTTAGACAAACAGCCTCCTAGGTCACCGAGGAAAGAACAGAAGAAGACTATAGATGACGTGCAGGGCGTCTCGTGGCTGAACCCCTATGCAGTGGGTTGTTTCTATCCACCTCCCATTGGCCAGGACCTAGTCTCATGCCTTCAGCCTAACAAGGGATCCCAGGAAATAAAAGATTGAAATGGAATTTTGTGTACATATAGCATTATCCTTGCCACACCCACCAATGTGTCCAAAAAGGGGGCAGATAATATGGAATGACAACTCTCTGAAACTAACTGATATCCACAACTGGGTTTGGAAGACTCGACACTCTCAGCTTCAAGCCCCAGCTTTCGGGTTTCGATCCCCTGTGTGGAATATTTGCTGGGGTGGAAGAATCAAACGGGTCGTATTTACCAAGCTTTTGGGCGTTGATAAAGACCGTCGTCTCAAGCCTCTTGAGTCCATTTGACCCTCTCCGGGGTTTTTCAAAGCTCTCTGCGGTCTGTGGATCCTGGGGGTCTCGAAGCTGAACCGAGAGACCCTGAGAGGGGAGAAAAGCTATCTGGCTTTAAACTGTTCCCAGACGAGGGGGCTTTTAGCGCCTAAGCCTCGAGGGGAGAGACACCCGCCTTGAGAGAGTGTCTGAGCCAACACCTGGAAGAGATTGATTGAGAGACAGTTCATATGGCTGCGTGATTTATGAGGAGGAGATATTGTAGCCAAGGTGCGCGGGGCGGGGAGGGGGTTGGCCAAGCACAGCGATGTTGGGTACTTACTGCCGGGTCAGGAAACACTTGATAAGGTTCCACAGCGGAGTTTGTCACCCAGGGGGGAGGGGGAAGGGCCAGACAGACGGCGTTGGGCCAGCCGGCTCCAAATCCAGGTGGGGAGGGGGCTGTGGGATGTGGAGCACTTCTCCCATGGATGCTGGTTTCGGGGGGACCCGGGGCTCAGCCTCGATGCCTCACATCCATCACGTGGATGAATGGTCCCGCGTGAAATATCACATGTGTCAGGAGCCCTCCGCACTTGCTGGCATCGATCGCTCCGGCTTCAGTGCACGTCCATCCAGTGTCTACTTGGTGCCAAGTGCTTAATTCACACACGTGTCTGAAACCAGACGTCTCCAGGAGAGTGAGGGTTCCCTGGGTTTGCTGCTCCCTGCGCCTCACTCTCTTTTTCTGAATTAATAAGAACACGCTCTTCCTGGAGCTTAGCTGATCTCTGTGCCCTTTTGGACGGACAGGTGACTTCTTGTGAATTCCCTGTTAACTCTCTGTCCCTCAGATGCTCATTTGTAAACTGGGAATCCTCTTTGCTTGCCTCACTTGCAAGAATGCAAGCATAATAGGAGTTTAACGCTTAAGATCAAGAGTTTTAGAGCCAAACACACGTGGCCTGAAGTCCTGGCTCCACTCCCTGATAGCTGTGTCGCCTTGAGCTAGTTACCTGACCTCTCTGGGAAAGTCTCAGCTTCCTCACCTATGAAATACACGAAATACACCTATGAAATACATGAATACACCTATGAAATAGCTACCTCTTAATGTCATAAGGAATTAATAGGATGATATAGGTAAGGTGCATACCTTGGGGGCTGGTACACAGCATGAGCTCAACAAATGAAACATAAAATAATGACTAGTGATAATACGAATGTTAAGGATGGATAAAGGGGACGCACAAGAAAGTGTTTACACATAAGCAATTGTTACCATTGATTATATGCTCAGGGACGTGCCCAGCTCTGTCAAAGAGAGAACTTCTAGAATCCCCAGAAGCCTTAGCAAGGCTTCCCTTAGCCGGTTTCACTCACCTTGGCCAAACTCCTATTAACCAGTTGGAGGACTGGGCCCGAATAAGTTCCTAGTTAGTTTCCGATCAGTCATTTTCTGGAATGATCCAGGAAAGAATTCCAGGAGGTTGTGACATTAGAGCTGGGTTTGTAAGGATAATAGGACTTTGGCAGGCACCTTTGTAGGTTCCTGCTTATTGAAACTTTTCTGTCTGTTGATGGGTAGAATGCATATAAAATTTCTTGGCTGACAGCATCACTTCTGCCTTCGGGGAAGACTGACGGGCCTCCAGAAAGACCCAAGGGCTGGGAAGCGTGGGTGGTGGAAAGAAGGTGGAGTAACTGAAGTTGTGAGCTGGATTGGTTTTGCACAAACTCTCTGTAGTGGTCTTCTTGTGGTTTTTACTATCTCACATTCATTTCCTCTTTCTGGCAGAATTGCCCCGTTTTTCCTTTGGAGAATCACCTATTCTGTACTTCTGTTGTAGTTTAGGTGGAGTTGACCAGGCTCTCCAGCTCCCAGAATCTAGACATGTCCCAAGCTGGCCAGGCAGAGAATTCCATTCACTAGTCCCAGGGATTGGCTTAAGGATGGCCATGTGACTTCCAACCAGGCCAATGAGATCCAGCCTTGGTACTTTGGCTGATACTGTTGACGAAGAGAGCCTCTCTCTTTCTGCAGGTCTTGAAGTTGGGTGGATGTAAGCCTGAAGTTCCAGGAGGCCACCAAGGTTGGGCTGGGAGTAAAGCCAGGGAGGAGAACAGAGCTGATGAAAGGAGAGAGAGACACCAAGTTCTGATGACATCCACATGCTCTGGCTTTTTGGATACTTGAGTTACACTTCTTCTCTGTCGCTTAGGCCAGTTTGAATTAGATTTCTGTTGCTTGCAACCACAGCAGTCCTAAATAATATACCATTTATTCTGCACATATTGATTCATTCTGATTACATGCTAGGCACTGAGGAAACCACAGTTTTGCAGGTTGTGTTCACTGGGGGGCTGACTCTGAGAGGGAGATTAGGGCATAGGATGTTCATTGGCCCGTGGGACCACCAGCTCTTGCAAGAGAGGGAAGGAAGCAAGATTAGGCAATGGGAGAAACTGAGCTGTGACGTAGTTAAAACAAGGCTTCGGCTAACCCCACAGCGAGTGCTGGAACTGGGATGGCCCTTCTGAGTTGTCTCGAGCGGGGAGAAGGATGCCAGCATAGACCATCTGTCGGATGTGGCTGCCCCAAGGACAGTGTGTGACCTTGGGAGAAAGGGCTCCCTTCAGCCAAAGTCAATTCTGCAAGAGGCTGTCAGCTGAGCCATCAGCTGGCAACACTCCTGGCAGGTAAGAGAGCAATCCTTCAGTCCTGAGGGGGACGCAGGGCCCGGCACAGCATCACTCCCACACGGGCCCTGCAATTAGTTGTGTCTTTCTAGTTTTCTGTGCCCTGCACACTCAGCTTTGCTTATTCTGGAAATGTCTGCCACAGTGAGTAGGATGAAGCACATGAGAGGAAGGAAAGCAGGGTGGAGAAGAAAGAATAACAGAGGAGGTAGACAGCACACGTGTCAGACGAGAACTTGGGAATCTTGGGCTTCTGGGGAAGACGGAGTCAAGTTCTCAGAAAGAAGAAGGCATCAGCTTGTTGAACGGAGGCCCCACCAGGGCGGGACTCCCTTCCTCTTGTTCTCTGAGCGATCCCCAGTCCCTAACACCGGAGCTGGCAAACACTGGGTGCTCAAGAAATGTGGGCAACCTTGACCGAGCCCTCTCCTACACGTGCTCACACTGAACCCTCGTAACGGACCTGCGAGCTAAGTAGATTTCCCAGTTCTCCCTTTGCAAATGATGAAAGAGAAGCTTAAAGAGCCAGGATGCAAACTCCTGTCTGTTTAATTCAAGGCTCCTGCTCCCGCGTCTGGGTCCTGTGAGCGCTCGTCTTAGACCCTTCTGCAGGGAGAGGAGCATGCATTCAAGAATAAGGATTGGAGAACAGAAACAGAAACGGAGCTTCAGCGTCTAAGTTTCAAAGTCTGCGTGTTCAGTTTGCAGACGGAAAGGGGATGAGGAGGGAAAAAGACAGGGAGAGGCCAAAGCATTCATTTTCTAGGTTTATTTATTCAGCAAACATTAAAAAATAATACATTTAAAATGAAAAGTTTTAATCATACATTTTAAACATTAAAACGTTTCATAATAATGTTTAAAACATTAAAATATCTAATAATAATAATGATACATTTAAAACATTAAGGCGTTTCATAATACATTTAAAACATTTATATAACATTTATACCCATTAAAACACTTAGTATTAATACACTTTGGACATTAAACACAGTGATAATCATGATTCTTATTATAATTACTGACCTTGGCCTAGACTCCACAGCTGTCTCATTTAATCCTCACATTGATTCTGTGAGCAAAATTGTATGATGATCCTCGATTACTGATGAGGAAGCTGAGTTTTAGAAAGCAGAAGTAAATCGTCAAAAGTCACACACGAGGAAGTGGGGTTTAAACCCAGAAAGTCTGACGCCCCAGCGCTGCTCTGCTCACGAGGCCCCCGTGCCTGTGCTGGCCTTGGGGACAGAGGCCAGTTGAAACAATGCCTCTTCTTCCCAGGAGTCTGCTGACTGCCCAGGAGGGACAGAGAGAAGGGCCAGGGACGGGGTGAAGGAGCAGGGAGAGTCCCCGCAGCTCGCGTGACTGCCGGCCTGTCTGTCTCGCTTTGCCTCCAGCAGCCCTCCTTCCCCTCAAACAGCCGCATGGAAACGGGTCCTCATCGTCCATCTCTCCTTCAGTCACTTATTCGTTGGTCAAATTCATTCATTCGCCAAACCTTGTTCAGAAGCCAAGCGTTGTCCTGGATTCTGGAAGCACAGAAGTGAACAAGACAGACAAGGACTCTGCCCTCTTGTGACTTATATTCTAGTGAGGGGACACTGGCAATGAGCCATCAAACAACTAACAAAGGAGATAATTTCTCAGACTGAAAAGGAAATAAACTGGGTTATTGAGCAGAGCATATCTGGGTGGAGCCTTCTCTAGGTCGGGTGGGTCATGGAAGGCTTCTCGGAGGAGGAGACAACTGGGTTGAGATTGGATGCTTGAGAAGGGGACACCTCTGGGAGGTCCGGTGGAGCCTTCTGGCTGCGGCACAGCTCATTTGCCACGTCTTCTTTGTAGGAGGGAAAGCTGAAGGAACCAGGCTCCTAGCCTCTGGCTGAGCAGACCAGGGGTAGAGACTTTATTGACCAGCCCGAGGCCAAGGGAATTGGGTCTGCCCAGCAGGGGCCCTGGGGAGCTCTTGCCAGCTGGGCATCCGAGGTGTGTCGCTGGTTCTTCCAGAGGCCGGCCTGGAGCTTCCAGACGACCGTGAGGACGTGTCAGCTCTGGAGCCAAGGCTGGAGGCGGCCCGTGCCCACCATCCGCTGGAGCTAAGAGAATTAACTCACCAGTCGCTCCCCCCTGGTCTTTTCAAACCAGGCCAGATCCCAAGAGGGCTACCGTAAGCTTTTCCTTGCCTGCAGATAATGAAGACAGCTGCTTTAAAACCAATTTGGCTTCTCTGTTTTTATAGAGGAATGAGCTTGCTCATAGCTCCGAGGAATTGGAGGGTCACGGAAAGGCGCAGATGCTGTGTTATTTAGTTCTTGGGAAAGGCTGACGATAACATGCTTTGAGGCCTGGTTACCGCCTGTTTGGGCTCTGGGGCTGGTAGTTACTAGGGTAATCTGATCTCATAATAAAAATAATGGAAGGAAGAGACAAACCCCATCCTGCGCAGCGGTGCGGGTCACGCTCTCTGGGTTTTTCTTAGTGGATTCTCCATCAACCTGGGGACGGCCTCTGGGTGGTAGTTTGCTGGGGTGATGAGGGCTTTGGGTCCCGTTGACCTGGGTTCAAATCCTGCCTCCACCCCTTCCTGCTATACAACCTTGATTAGGTTTATGCATCCTGCCTGGACCTCAGCTTCCTCATCTGAGAAATGGGAGTGATAATGTTGACCCGCATCTCATGAGATCCTTGGGAGGATGAATGAAGCAAGCACAGTGCCTGGAACACAGCGACCCCTCGGTAACTAGTGCTACTCTTGTTCTTATTATTAATGGTAGTAATAGTCTTCTTAGGTGTGCTCACAATTAGTAACGTAGAGCATGCCCTATTCCAAGATGAGGAAACTGAGGCACTGAGTGACAAGGAAATGTGCTTTAGTCAAACCTTCCATCTTCCATGTCAATAATGGGCTTTACAGGCCCAAAGAGTGGGATTTTAAGTCTTCCCCATAAATAAATGGGAAGAAAGCAATCTCTTGGCTCTGGAGACGACTTCCTAGCCTAGGATAAGCAAGTCGATATTTACGACACGGGCTCAATAGAGGGGGTATTGTTCTGTGTGGACTGAGAAGGCACATCTAAAAGGCGTCCACCGTTTTTTTGCTGGGCTGTCTTTTTCATACAGAAAGATCTTATTGCCTCACCCAGGGGCCACCGGGATAATTCCAGGTGGTAGCACGGCTCTGGGAGAGCCCCAGGAGGCTATTCCAAGCAAGGAAGGATTTGGGAGGGAAGCAAGATAAATTACACTTACTCCGGTCTGCAAGGAAAGCAGAGGCACACGTAAAAATGGAATTCAGGTGAGTGAGGGGCATCCGCCAAAGGGCCGTTGGGGGATGTAATTATAGAAGTTACAGCAAGAAGTTTGGCAATTATGGAACACCTACTGTGTGCAATGCTCTCAGCAGCACTTGCTTTTAATCTCCCATTTGATCCTTAAAACATCCTGGCAGGAAAGATACCAATTTCCTATGTTACAGACAAGCGAGTGAGGATTAGAGAAGTGAAGTCATTCTCTGCTGAACCCTGGAATCCAATTCAAGCCTGGCTGGCTGCTTTCGAAGCCCATGTTTTTCCCCTACTATCAAATGGCCAAGCCTGGATAATGGATATGGAGCACAGAGATCTAGCCCGAGGGAAGGGAGGCCTGGCCTGGTCGGGGCGAGCGGCCCGGGTTTGACTGATCCTCACGCGTTGGCCTCCTGGCTAGCTGGAGAAATCCTGGCCTCTGCCATGGCCCTCCTTCCTTGCCAAGAGACCAGAGGCTGGAGCCTTGCTCGCCGCTCCCTCCTCCCACCACCCACACACCCACGGGTCACTTCCAAGGGTGGAGGGGCCTTTGAAGTGGGTGGTGACGCCGTGGAAGACGAGGGCGTTGGGGAACTGGGCAAGAGGTGAACACGGGGCCAGCAGATAAGCCACCTAAACAACCACGAAAGCCCTCCCAGCCGCAGGAGGAGGAATTTCCGACAGCGGGTTCTCGCCTGGGTTTTGCTTAGTCTAGTTTTTAGAGCTATGAAGGATGATGTTCTCAAACTCAGCTAAGCCAGAAACGGAAGGGCACATGAGCTCAGCAGTGGTCCATGAGCTTCCCCCAGAACCAGAGTTCCGGGCTCTCTTGTCCCCGGGGCTGACTTGCCCATGGCTCCGTCTCTCTCTGTCTCCGTATTAAATAAATCAACCTGGGCCCACGGAGCCCTGGAGGGTGCATTGTTCTCTTCAGAGAATCCATAGCTGATAGCAGAGCCTCTGTGATCCATCCCTAAAAAAGGTAAAGATTTTGGGGGATAAACAAATGACAAAAATGCAAGCAGTTTTCAAGTAGGTCGAGAATGTCAACTATTTTCTTGCTAATGATATTCACCTGTTGTCTTAGGGTGAGATCCCCCCAGAAGTAGACCCTGAGACAAGGATCTGAGTGCCAGGAAGTTTTGTTTTGTTTTGCTTTTTGGAGGTGATCCCAGTAAGCACCAGGAAGGGTGTAGAGAAATTGGAAGGAAAGCAGCCTGTGCAGAATGTGTTACTGAGCAGGTTACTGCTGTGGGAAACAGGCTCTGTCCTGCTGGGGGTCTCTGAGAGACGATACAGAACATGCCTCAGAATCGCCCCACCGGAGGGACAAGAAGCTGGGGTATATATCCTCTGTCTCCAGTTTGTCGTTGTCCGCAGGTGGCTTCTGGAGGTGCCCACTCCCCAGGTCTCAGGCGGAGAGTTACAAGCGCTTGCACAGGAAGCTGCCAGCGTGCAGCGGGAGGGTGAGTGCTCCGAGCATCTGGGGGAACTCCCCACGGTATCTACTACGTCCATAAATTCACATTTCCTTGTTTCATCACTGAGTGCGATTTCTGCTTATCGGAGACGCAGCTCTAAAGATGACAACCCTGCATTTTGTAGTAAATTAGGAACAGGGCTCATGTAATATTAATAATATCAGTATTTACATAAATGCTGCGGGCTTCTAGGTGAGCTTCTGGGCTGAAGCATTATAAAACATTTCATTGCATTGAAAATAAATATGCGTGAATGCAGCAGAAGAACCAAAGGAATCGTGAAATTAAGGAGCAGTGAAGTCAAACGAGATTTCTAAAGCTGCCCTAAAAATGAAGGACTCAGATTGTTCAAGTCCTAGGTCTGACATCTGGGACAGCGTGACTTCCAATAAGTCACTTGACTTATCGAGCTTCAGTTTTTGTCTTTTTTTTTTTACCTGTCAAATACTTGTTTTGTCTTTTTTCTTTAAACCTGTCAAATGATAGGAATACCTATCACATAGAGCTGTCATGAGAATTAAATGAGCTACTGCGTATAGACGATAGTTACAGATGGTATTATTTGCTTAGAATTCTTACTTCCTTTCCCACCCTTGCCCTAGTTTACTGTGTCAGGAATACTCTCCCTTGTCCCTTTGACTACGGGCTTGACCATGTGGCTTCCTTGGGCCAGTGGATGTGAGCAGGTGTAACATATGCTTCATCTGAGGAAAGACTTGTGCTTATATAGTTTTGGTTTGCTCTTTTGTACTCCTGCCCAGAATGAAGAGGAGAACGTTCCAGAATTATAGACGTGTAGAGCAGAATTGAACTCAATCCACAGTCTGAAGCTGAGGCACACCAGCTGCTCTAGACCAGGAAGTGAGCAAGAATATTATTAACGGAAGCCGTTGAGAGTTTTGTGGTTGTTCGTTATGCAGCATTATCACAATAATAGCTGACTATTACACATTGTAAAGCATTTGGCACAGGCTCTACACATTGTAGATACTCAGTAAGTAGCTATTACTATTACTGCTATCGTCCTTATTATGGCTGTTAGAAAAAAGAAATTGTTAGGCAAATCTGTTTGGGACACAGTTTGTGATACCCCCATGGAAGATTTAGAAATATCATTAGCATATTAAAGGCTTTGACAAGTCCCATAGTCACAAAAAAGGCAGACTTGGAATCTTTTTCTGTGATAAACACGCGTTTACATTTTGCAGAACATTTTGGGAGATTTCGACAGGAAGGACTCACACTTAGGATGGGAAGTGTTCCGAGTCAGAAATTGGTTACTTCCTGTCGCTTGTCTGATGGGACAAAAGAAACACGTAACGCTGGATGCTGAAGGCTCGCAGCCCACTGCAAACAGCGGCCGCTCACACTTTCAGCACCCCGTGAGCCAGCGTGGGGGTCCCCTCCCTTCTCATTGCCGTCTTCAGGCTGCGCATCTGCCAGCCATGCCCGTTCCTGGCAGGGAGGAGGAACATCCTACCGTACTCAGAGCCGTCCTTTCGTGTGTGTCTCGTCATGGACTAAGCATTCCACACACACGACCTCATTTCATTCTCTCCACAGCTCCTCGAGGGGAGTACTTTTGTCAGCCCCACTTTACAGAGGAGGAAACTGAGATTTGCGGAAATTGAATGCGCTTGCCGAAGGCCACCAGCTGATAAGGAGGGCACCACCAGTCAAACAGCAATCTGTCTGAGACTGATGGGCTGTCAGCATTAGACTACACTGCCTGTTGACTTAGGGAAGAGACTGGAAGGTGACCTGTTCATTTTCCCTTCTCCCATCCCTGCCACACGAAGGGGAGCAGGCAACAGTGGAACTGAAGTTTCCAGGCAAGTTCAAAGATCAGGCATGAGGTTGGTCAGCAAAAGGACGGCAGCTATCATGGGAGGCAGAGAATCAGCAGTGTCAGAGATGGACAGTGTCTTGTCCAAGGTCACCTAGCCAAGTAGAGTCAAAGTGGAGACTAGAACATGGGCCTTCTGACTCCCAATTCGGTACCTATTTGAGGGAGACCATTCTCCCTTTTCTCTTTAATAAAAGTCCCCTATGTTGTTGGGGGCAGCATTATGCCAAGTTAAAAAGAAATTATAGTTTCAAGCGCTCCTGGCAGATAGGGGTTGTAAATGAGATAGATGTAAGCAGAGGTTATTGGGTGGAGCTTCCAGAGAGCTCTTGGCCTTTTTGCTTTCCTTCCTCTTCCCAATATGATGGCTGGAGCTCCAGCAGCCACCTGTGATCATGAGGCAACTTTAATGATGAAAGCCAGTGCTAAGGATGGTAGAGCAGAAAGACACAAGCAACCTGACATACTAATGACATCATGGTGTCACCTACGGGCCCTAGTTGCTTAATTCTAGAAGGTGCCATTTACTGTTTATACTGTGAATGGTGGTCCCTGGAGTTTTGCAACATGATGAGATGTGAGGGATGGAGGACAGTGAAGTTGGGTCTTTGTTTCCTTGGCTTCTTCCCTGCCAGGTCGTCTAGGGCTGGCAGTGCCTTGACCAAAAGCCTCGGCTTTTATCAGGGCCCTCTCCTCTCTCTCTCTCTCTGGGTTCTGATGACATGCCCTCTTTTTGCTCCTTCAGGACTGCTGACAGTGCCAGCTCCCCAATGTCACTAGTCCTTGAGTGCTTGCCATCCCTTGCTGGTTTCCTTAATCCTGCCCACGCCTTTATAAATAGCACCTTTATTAAACTCCCCCCATTACCCTGTTTGAGTGGGCCATCTGCTTCCTGTCAGGGAATGTCATTGGAACCCTGATGGAACCCAGGGAAGCAGCTCTCATGCCCATTATACAGATGACGAAAGTAAGTTCCTCCAGGCCAAGTGACTCACCCAAGGCCACACGGCTCAGGGAGTGGTGGAGCTGGAATTTGAACCCAGCGTTGTCCAACTCTAATGCTGGTGTGAATGCTAAGCATGATGCTGTCTTGTCTCTGGTTTGAATATAAACATAACCATGACCACAGTCATCACGGCTAGCTCTGCGTGCATTAGGATATTCCCAGAAGAGGGTGTCAAATGTTCAAGTGTGGAGAGGAGACCAAGAGTATCTCCTAAGTGTGCGTCAGAGACCTGGCATCTCTTTCACCCCTAACTGGGGATACCGACCCCCCAGTACGCTCATATTCAAACACAAACACACACACACTCAAACGTGTTCACACACTCTCTCACATACACACACAGTCACACACACTCACGCACACGTCTCCACGGCTGAGAGGCCCCAGGGGGCTCCTGGGGCATCCCTGGCAGAAGCAGGTGCCACTCGCAGGTGAGACCATTTCTGCTCAAGGCGGGTTTGACTTATTCCTTAAAAATAACCCCCCTGCCAGCTTTAGGCACCTTGGCTCTGCCAGTTTCCCCAAACTTCACGCCCTGACAGGTTCCAAAGAAAACGTCGCCAGGGCCCAGGGACGCCAGAACACCTGTTTCGTCAACTGCAGGGCCGATGGAGACGTCCCCCACGTATGTCACTGGAACTGTTGTGTCTGAGGCCTTAGCTGGCCCCAGGTGTGCAGAGTGGAGGTGTGACAGGTCCTTTCTCTTTCCTCAAGCTTGGCTGAGTGTCAGAGTGATGCGGCCGTTCCCATCACTGCTGCCAGGCGGGGCTAAGGAAGGGCTGAGCATCTGATGGGAAGACAGAGCGTGTGTTGCTTCCAAACTCGGGCTTGGGAATCAGATCCACCCAGAGTCAACTCCGGCACAAAAGCCGGTGAGCCACCGCCTGGCACTTACCCTGCGAAAGCTTCAATTTCCTGCCTGATTCACTGGAATAGTAATGGCAGTTTCTCAGGGTTTCTATGAGAATTAATTGAGGTCATGCACATAAAAAGTTGAGCCACAGGGTAAGTTCTTAGGGAAAAGGGGCAGTTTATTTCTAAAAGAAAATTGACAAGAGAAGAACTCACAGTTGTGAGCACAGACCACATGTGACTTGAATCTCCCCCAGGGCTGGAGACAACAATGAGAAAGGGCGCAACTCTCGGTGCACAGCTGCTTTTGTGAATTCTGTGAATTTGCCTCTGAGAAGGACAATAGGTGTGTCCTTTAGGATGAGCCATAGCAGCTGTTTAACTGAAGGATACAGGGAAGCAGGTGAATGTTCAGACACCACAATTCAGGATCTCCTAGCACCCCTTTTCAGCAATGACCAGCTTGGGGACCAAAGCATATTCCCCCAGCTCAAATTTTCTCTGTTTGAATCCAACTTAAGCTGGATGTTCTACCAGTGGTCAGATGAGGGAACCTAGGTAAGTTACTTTCCCTCTCTGCACCTAGTTTCTTCATTTGTAAAATGGGCGTAATACAATGTACCTCACAGAGCAAAGGGGCAAAATCCTGGCACAGGATAGGCGCTCAGTGGTTAGTTCCCATTATAGAGGTGGATGTGGATTAGAGAAAAAACCAACGGTCAGCTTGGAGAAGGTATTTCTACGTTATAAAGATTTCCTCCAAATGTCCCAAGAAGTATACTCTTTGTGGACTTGGTCAGAGGTCTCCAAACTTTTATTTTTTGAGGAAGATTAGCCCTGAGCTAACATCTGCCACCAATCCTCCTCAGTCTTTTGCTGAGGAAGACTGGCCCTGAGCTAACATCCGTGCCCATCTTCCTCTACTTTATACATGGGACACCTACCACAGGATGGCGTGCCAACCGGTGCTAAGTCCGCACCCAGGATCCAAACCGGCGAACCCTGAGCCGCTGAAGGAGAACGTGCGAACTTAACCGCTGCGCCACCAGGCCGGCCCCAACCCAAACTTTTAAGCTTACACATTGCTATCAGTCTAAAAAATTGAGGCTGAATCATATATATGCATATCATATACTATATATTCATATATATACACAAACGTATTCATGTAATGTTAGGTTAATATATTATAAATATTATAACTATATGCAAAAAATAGAACTGAGAGGGCTGAGTTATAAAATGAATATAAATGTAAGTTCTGATAATTTCCCCTAAATCCCAAAGGCTTGTTCTCTGCACCCCACTTTGTGAACCACTGTCTAGATCCTTGCTGTTCCAAGTGCGGTTCCTGGACCAGCAGAGCAGCATCACGTTACCTGGGGACTGGTTGGAAATGCAGAATCCTAGATCTCACCCCGGACTTGCCGAGTCAGAATCTCATTTCAACAGGACCCCGAGGAGATTGAGCGCACACTGAAGTTTGGGAACCACTGATCTCAGAAACAGGACCGAGAGAAACCTCTCGATTTGCAGTCTCCTTCCGTCTCCTCATCACCTGAGGTTGAGTGAGTTCCTCTCATTGTCTTCAATCCACCAGCCTATGGGGGAGTCGCTGGCCCCCTGCGGCTCTGCCCCCAGTTCTGTAAACCTGCCCTGGAACAGGCTCCCCCAGGCCAGGCTTGCAGAGTGTTTTTCATTTAGCCCATATTTAACGGTGCCAGCCAATTTGGAGCCATCCCCAAAGACGGGGCTCCTGGTCTCCGTAGCTTGAAACGTGATTGCCGAGCCATTCCATAAATCTGCTTTGGAAAAGCCCAGCAAGGTTTTTGGAGGTAAAAAAGCTGGGAAAACCAATCCCTCGCTTTTCCTTGAAGTGGACTCAGATGGAAATAAAATCTTTCCACAAAGTGAGCTTTGGCCTCGCTTCCTCATTTCAGGTCCAAAAATGACTCTCAGAGAGCATGTTAGGGAGCGTGCTGGCTGGAACCGGGGCGAGCAGGCCCGCGGCGGAGAGGCGGAGGCCCCGTCACCAGGGAAGCATGCTAATGGGCTGGGCTGCGCAAACATTATTTTTTAATTCTGAGAGTAGAAGCAACTGTTAGAGAATTCATCAAACTCTAGACAGGAAAAGGGCTTCGTTCCTGCCGCCCTGGCGCTGCCTGGAGCTCTGAGCCGACTTGAGTTGCCTCCAGTTCTTTGGGACACAGCCAAAGCCAGGCCTCTGGTTACCAGCAGGCTGGGTGGACTTTATGGGAGTGGAATGGGGGGAGCGGTGGCCAGGCCAATGGCCCGGACCAAAGGCTGCAAAATGGGGGCTTTCTGGTGGAGGGCAGTACAATGGCCGAACGTGCCTGTTTCTTACTCCATCCCATTTTGTTCCTTTGGCTGCCATGTTGGAAGCCAAAAAGGGTGTTAAGGGAGACACATCATAGAGAGGGACCTCTTACTCTTTTTTGTGCCAATAATTTGCCTGTTTCTCTCAAATCTATTTCTAGCCCTTCCTCTGCTCTCTTTTGTCTAACAGATGGCTGACTACTGTGAACTACAATTCCCAGTGTCCCTTGCTTCCACTTAGGGGGCCTTTAAAGGAGGGTTGGTGGACTGGACGATGATGGAATTTGCTAAGGTGTTCCCCCACCCTCCACACTCTCCCTGATTTGCAGGGCCCCTCTGGGCATGGTGGCGACTCCAGCAGTGGCTGTATTCCCAATGTGGTTCCAGCTTTCTCTGTGTCCCTCCATGGTGCCAACTCCCAGTGGGCAGCCCCAGCTCCTGGATTCTGGTAATGTCCCCTCCTCGCGGGGTCCCTCCTGCCCAGGGTGGTAGTGGCTTCCTGCTCTTGCTGATCTCTGAGTAATTTCCCATGTGCTGTTTGCCCTTCTAGCTCTTCCAACACCCTTGTAACTAGTCGCTTTTCTAGAAAGAAGAAAATCCTTCACATGAGCGACCCGGTTGGGTAGCTTTGTCTTTGACTAGAGACTGACCAGTAATGCCGAGACTCTGCAGCAGCAAGTTGAATGACATCAAACGAATAAGTCTTCACAGAGCACGCCATCAGGCGATGACTCGGGCTAACCTAAAGTGCTTTTCAGAAGGACAATTTGTGACAAGGACACAGGTTGTTCCAGTGATTTGAAAGAAAACCCAAACAACAGACCCAGAACAAATACAGCTTTCAAGGTGAATGACCTCCAACAGTTTCATGCGTGTGTCACGGCGCTCATGATCCATTTCTTAGAAGAGAGAGGCTCCCGTGACCTTTGCTTGGGTCCCGTGGCCACTGGTTGACCAGAAAGCACAGGGCTCCCTAATTGATGGTCCCACCAGAACTGCAAACAAGTGGGAGACAAACTTGGATGAATGGGGAACAGTGGAATTTTGGGGGGACACAAACATTCAGTCTGTAGCGATTCCCTTATTTAATTAATTTAATAGTGAGGATATTCTATATGAAACTGCAAGCCCAGAGTGCTTGAACACAGTAGGTGCTTTTGGTGGACTGTGCTGATTTCGGTGTCTACCATCTTCTTCCATAGCAGCACCTCGGTTTTCCTTTGAATAATGTGTGTGGTCAGACTGCTGGTTTCCCTCCAGCATTTGTTCTCTCCGTCTTCCGTAAGGCACCAATAGTTACAGAGAATAGAGGGAAGAAATGAGCAGGGAAAAGAGATAGAGAATGACAAGGTGCAGTCAAGGGCAGTCTCTCTGAGAAGGTCAGTTTGAGCAAAGAACTGAATGAATTAAGTGAATGAGCCAGGCAGATATCTGAAGCAGAGCAAACAGCCAGAGCAAAGGCCCTGGGGTAGGAGCATGATTTGCATGCTGGAGGAACAGCAGAGGCCGGTATTCCTGGAATGGAGTGGGGAGCGTGAGAACGGTCAGAGCGGAGGCGGAGAGACCAGCATGAAGCAGTTTCTTCAGAAGCTGAGGATCACAGTTAGGACGCTGTATTTTACTCTGAGTGAGTTAGGAGATGGTGGAGGTTTGGAGTATAAGAGAGGTGGGATCACACACATCTTAGATCAGATCAGTGACTGCTGTACGGAGAACAGCCTGTGGTGGGAGCAAGATGAGATCATCATTCTTTACAGTCTGTGATCCACATATCGGCCACAGAAGGAGTGCATGTTAGAAGGTAAAAGAATGAATGAATATTGAAAGTTAAACAAGAAAAGATTTATTAAGAGGTCAAGACAAGATCGGAAGGGTCCCTATAAGCCCGTGCGTGATTCGTTGCCAAGCGCAGGGAACAGACAGGCTTACCTCGGGAAATCTGAGGTGGGAGCTAACGCTTCGTCCTGGGGAGAGAAGAAAAGGTGTTATGCAGGAGATGGGATTAGCGGAGGGCTTGAAGGATGAGGTGGACAAACTCCACTTGGTGCCACCACAGGAATTCACGAGCAGAGGGAAAACCTGGGTCAGGCGGGTCTACCAGTCAGTTTCAGGCCAGGATTATTAATCCATCCAGCTGTCACGGGCGGGGAGTGATGGATGGCTCTTGACTCTATTAGCTCTGGCTGGGTGTCCATCTTCCTCTTAAGGCTCTGAATTCCAGCTTCTCTGGTTGGCCGAGTCTGGGCTTCTAAATGGAAGGTGAGTGGTGGGTGAGGTAGGAGGATCTGCAATGATGAGTAGAACACACAAACCCCCTCCCCAGGGAGCTTACAGACAAGTGGGAGAGTGACATGTTAAACCGGTAAAGAGGAGAAATATGTCATTACGAATATTGGGGACTGTTATGATGGAAAACATCAGAGTCGGGGAGGGGAGGGGTGGCAGGAAGTCCTCCCCGGGGGAAGTGACATTTGGGTGGAGACCTGAAGGAGTCTCAGGTTGTGTGCAAAATCGGAGGGGAGCACATTGGTGGCAGAGGGAACAGCAGAGGCTAAGAGTTCAGGGCAAGAAAAAGCTTCCCGGATTAATGCAAGAGAGCAGCTATGGTGGGAATAGCATGTGCAAAAGGAATGGTGCGTGATGAAGATCCTCCGGCTATTGTTTATTTTCCATTCGGCTGCAGGAAGAGCAGAGAAGGATGCACGGGCAGGAGCATGGATTTTCTGGGGAATTTTATTGCAAATAATTATTTCTTGTATCCAGTTTGACTCGTGACGCTGGGGACTGTTTGCTTAACTGCTACCGTGCAGGGGTTGACAGTCAGTGAGGAGTCTTTTTCAGACGCAAAGGGGCTGTGCTACAGCCTATCCCGGGTTGCCAAAAAAAACCCAATCCCAACTGCTTACCTGAGAGCGCCTGCTGCCAGGGCCGGCCCAGGCCCCCGCTGAGCTCGGGCACACGCCTTAAAGTAGTTTAGAAAATGATTTGTTTCAGGGACACAGCAGCTGTTCCAGCCGAGTCTTTTATTCCAAAGCCATTTTGTGTTCCAGAGGATTTTAATTCATGCGATTTAGATCCGTTTGCATCCGACTCATCAGAACAGACTTGTTTGGTTTCAAAATCCGCACAACATCATCTGATGCCCAAGAGACCTCACCGTCTCTGCAGCCTCACCAGCCGGTGGTGTTCCGCCAGTTCTGACCAGGATCCAGAATGAGTTTGGAGCCTAACACTCAGGAGCCTCGTCAGTTGTTGGCAGCTGTATTCTTTGTTCTTTATTTTGTTTCCAGTCAGAGAAAAGGATGGGTCCCTGGACAGTATTTTAAGGAGATTCTTCTCAACCTCTCCATTCTTGGGGACAAAGAGGGTCACTCATTCATTCAACAGGCATTCCGTGAGGGCTTTCTGTGTTCCAGGCTCTGAGCTAGATTTGGGGAAACCGTATTCAGCATGGCTATGACTCGTGCCCTGCCTGACATGGAATTCCTAAACGGAATTTGCAGTCTCGGGAGAGAGACAGATATTAAAGCATAATGACACATAAAGTAATTTAATCGCAAATGCAATTTTTCAGCAACCAACAAATGTCTATTGAGCATCTATATGTGCGAGACAGAATTCAAGGCATTGGAAATACGCCGTGAACAAAACAGACACAGCCCAAGTGGGGATATTCATAGGACCGAGGTTGAAAGGAGATAACGTACACAAAACCCTTAGCTCTGGGACTGTCATTATGTGTTTGTTTTCCTACCTTGTGCTAAATCTTCATTGGCTCCCCAGTGCTCAGAGGTCAATAATATTCCATCTCTTTGGGTTACAAAGAGCTGCGCTTTTCTTCTTTACCAAATCAGTCCAATCTTGGTTTCACCCCTTACCAGCTGTGCAACTGTAGATAAGTCACATGCACCTCTCTGACCCTCAGTCTCCTCTTCTGCAGAATAGGGATAATGGTATCTATCGCAAAACATTGTTGTGAGGATTGAAAGAACTGTGCCTAATGCAAGAGGAAACACTCCGTGAATGTTAGCTATTTTTATTAATAATAATAGTATTGTTTTAAAAATTATTGCTACTTGTGGCAGAGAGTCTTAATTATTGGATTTCTCCATTTCTTGATAGTAATAGAATCTTTAGCTGACACATGGCTACCCAGCTTGAAAAATACATCTCCCAGACTCCTTTGCAGTTAAGTGTGGCCATGTAACTAAGTCCTGGCTAATGGGGTGTGAGCAGAAGGGATTTGTGTAGTTTTCGCGCTGTGCCCTGAAAGGGGAGGGGTGTGCCCTAATTTGGCACCTGCTGGGCACAAGGCACTGTTATGGGCTCTTTGGATCCAAAGGAGAAGAATAGATGGTCCCTGTTTTCAAGGGGTTCTCAATCCTTCACCCACTATTTCATTCAACAAATACTTTATGGTCCTACTATGCGCCAGGCACTGAGTCGGCTAGTGAACATACCCTGATCACCCAGCTTGCAAAAGGTGGCCTCAGGATTCACACTCAGCTTGGCCTGACTCCAGAACCCAGGCTCTTAGTTGCAAAATGTTATTCGTTCCTCCTTTGTGGATAACCAACCCTCAACCCCATCTTTCTGAAAGAAGGAAGCAGGAATCCATGGATGTGCTGCGGAGCCCCTGGGCTGTTTCTATGTGGGCTCTCACCAGCTGTATGCCTGTGGGTAAGTGACTCACGTGCCCTGCCCTCCCACCTGTTAGCGTATTGGTAAAACTTGATAGTTGGGGTGAAGAGACCCCTCCCAGATCACAGCGGCCCAATCATTGATGTTCCTCTGTAGGATAAGCGTGGGATGGATATGGACACTTGTGGTCAGATGGATCAGCTCTGCCGCTCATTGGCTGTGTGGCCTGAGGCGAGTTACTTTACCTCTCTGAGCTTCATCTGTAAGATGGGAACAATGATGACGACATCCATTTCAGTGAGTCGCTGGGAGGATTAAATGTGGCCATAGCAAGCACCCAAAGCATGCTGGTGATTATCACTGTTGTGCGAGAGAGGCCGGTTCAAGGTTAACAAAATGGGGGGCCACTCCAAGGACCTCTCTCTGAAATAATAAGAAAGATGTAACTGAATTCCTCTTGGCAGGAATTGGTCACGGTAAGTGTCCTCTGAGTCTGCCCCTCCCTCCCAGGGCTCCCCTCCCTTTCCCTCCTGTGATTTGAGGATCTTTCCCCAGTGATTTTGGCCTGGGAGCCGGAAGCCCAGTGTGGCTTTGGAACTATAAGAGTTAAGCATCCGTCCAGCTCACAAACACAGAAAAACTCCACCAAGACACGGGGGAGGTCTTTCCATCTCTGATAAGGAGGAAAAATGGAGCAACTCATTCCATATGGGCTGGCGAGAGGAGCAGGAAGGAGCAGGCGGGGTCCGCGGTGCGCACGGCCACACGGGGCTGCTGCATGACCCGCTGGCCCCGGACGGGAAGCCCGGCCTCCACCTTGGAGGGATCAGGAGGGAGAGGGAGAGAGGGAGGGGATCTGACTCCTGGACGAGGAGGGGGCCTTGCAGGAGCCCACCCACTTTTTCTTATGGGTGGCAGCAAGCGTGTGTGTCAGCATCTGTGGCTTTGAAAGAAACTGCAGCTCTCACTAGAGTGGGATGTGGGAAGGGCAGTGTCTGTGGTTTTTCAGCTTTGAGTCGATCTGGTTAAGACCCGGATGGATTTTAGAGAAAAATCACACAGGCCATCTTGGTGGGCTGTTTGACAAGATCAAAGAATGCTATTTTCCTTAAAATTGATGCCTGAAAAATAAATTCAGTACTGCTTGAGTTGAATCTGACTATCCGGCCGTTTGGCTGGAGCAGCCCACGGATCCGGGTTGCACTCTGTGGTACTCTGTTCCTGTCCTCCGGGCTGTCACCCAGGCTGTGCCCTCTGCCTGGAGCGCCGTTTCTCCTCATTTTTGACCTGGAAAATTACTAACACTTACCTAACGCTGTTCCCTGGCCAGGCATATTCCAGGGGCTTTCTAAAATAGTAACTTCTTTCTAAAACATAGGCTTCTCTAATCCTTGCAATAACGCTATAACGTTGGTACTATTATCATCTCTGTTATAGTAAACAGGAAGCCGAAAGAACCCACTCAGGCCGCTCAGATGGAGGGAGACAGAGCTGGGATCTGAACCCAGACAGCACAGCTCCAAGTCCTGTGCA
This sequence comes from Equus quagga, assembly GCF_021613505.1. Lineage (NCBI taxonomy): Eukaryota > Metazoa > Chordata > Mammalia > Perissodactyla > Equidae > Equus > Equus quagga. The sequence continues at coordinate 74,981,850 of NC_060281.1, read as the reverse complement.
CTTCCCCACTATACTGTGCGCCTCTCTGATCCTTATAGCCCCTTCAGACCTCTGCTGAGATTTTCCTGCTCAGAGATGCTGCTTCAGCCTGAAGAGCTGGGGGACTTGGTTTTCTTCTGATCCTTTAGCACTGCTGCATTGCCCTCATTAGGGTGTGAGAGAGTCCGAGGTGCCCCGTTCAGATTTCCCTGCAACAATAAGCTTGCTGTTCAGAGGTGAGCGGTGTACCAGCCCACACCCTGCGGCTGCAGCATCTTTAAGATCCACCTTGGCTTCCAGCTGAGGCCACATCCTTTAAGGCATCCTGGGGGGATGACTGAGCATGACCGAGGTACTGGGGCCTGGCCATTTTTGCCCAGCGTTCTCTGCTCTGGAGCGCCGTGGGTGTTGACTGACTGTCAGATTTGAGTCTTTGCTGGAAACACCCCCTCCAGACCCTCTGCCCTGGCAGGCCATTCTGCTCTTTTTTTTTCTTTTTCCCTAGCCTCATGAGACAAGGGCCTTGTCCACATGCCTGTGTGTTTCTAGTCCCAAACTCTGGGCCTGGTAGATGTACTACATTTGTGGTGGGGTGAAATGTTGTTGAAATTTTGCTATTTACTGTTCTGTTTCAGGTTGTGCCCACTCCCCGATTTCGCCACTCCCTACCCCCATTCAAGCAAGGTTCTTTGCACCCATTGCTTTGGGGAAAAGTGGAGGCAGCCCACGATGAAGGAGAATGGAGTCTCGCCCTGGCTTTTGAAGTTCAAGATTCTATACCCTTTATTGGGGAACGTAGGTCATAGACAGTAAATTTGGTATTTATTCTGAGTAAGAGTGTCCATTCATCCCGAGATAGAAAAAGATGCCCAGGCTGGGAGGGAGGGGACAAGAGGGAGAGGATTTGAAGACGGAAAGAGAGAAGAGGGCTGAGAGGAGAGGACCCAGCTTGAAGAGGTTGAATAGACACAAGAGGCTGGATCAGCCTCCTCCTGAGAGAGCATCGACCGGCCAGGTAGGATCTGAGCAGCATGAAATTGTCCAGTCTCCGCTCCAGTGAGTGCTGGGGACCACAGTGCTGTCCTTGCTGGTGTCCAGCTAGTACTTCCTTTCAACCACAGCCAGGATGTCACGTGTTGACCATCCCATCTGCAGGGCCCTGAGACTTTGCTGGGTCCCAGCGTGACTTTCTCCCTTGAAGAACCTCTCCTTCCATTGTCCCAGACGCTCGTAAGATGGAGGGTGATGGAGGCTGAGGGCGGGGCCCTGAGCATCACCGAGGTGGGTGGTCCCGAGGGCCAGAAAGCTTGCTACATGCTGTGCCTGGGTGCGCTGAACAGGGCCAGCCCCAGGTGGCCACTGAACTGAGGTGGTTGCAAAAGATTCCCCTGGTCTACGAGCTTTTAGACTTATTTAGGTTTTGGTCAAATGACACTCTTCAGAAAGGCCTCCCCTGACTTTGGATCAAAGTTCCAGTTACCCTTCAATTTACAAGTCTATTTCCTTCCATTAATCACCATCCATCAGAAATTGTCTTCCTTGGTTATTGACTTGTGTAGCATCTCCGTCCTGCCCAGAAGGTGAAGCCAGCAACTGTCAGACCAGGTGGGCTCGTTTGTGGCGCCATGCCCAGTGCTTGATCCATGGCAAGCCCCATCCTCATCCTGTAGGAGGCACTCAACACTCTGGAAGGAATAAACGAACTCCTCTTTGTCTGCAGAATAAAGTCCAAACGTGCAGTGTGTTACTGCAGACTCTGATTGGCAGATGGATGAATGGAGCCGTTTAGAGAGGGGTGAAGTCACAGGGTGGGGATGACCGCTGACATGTGGCTGGGATCAGACCAGTCATGGGAACAGGGAGAGGACCATCTCAGCCGGAACTAGGGGCTGTGGTGGCGACCTCAAGAGATGGAAATGGTCCAGGTGGACATCTCGCGCCTGAGCTAAGCAGTAGGTCCCCAGTCTGCCTGTCACACTCCCACTACTGTGAGGTGGACCTTGGCTCAGTTTGAAGGGATAGCCTCCTTCCTGTAGACTTTCAGTTCAATGGGACAAAATTTCTGATCCCTGGGGCCGGCCCGATGGTGCAGCGGTTAAGTGCGCACGTTCCGCTTCTCGGCAGCCCAGGGTTCGCTGATTTGGATCAGGGTTCGCTGGTTCAGATCCCGGGTACAGACATGGCACCACTTGGCAAAAGCCATGCGTAGGCGTCCCACGTATAAAATAGAGGAAGATGGGCATGGATGTTAGTTTAGGGCCAGCCTTCCTCAGCAAAAAGAGGAGGATTGGCAGTAGTCAGCTCAGGGCTAATCTCCCTCAAAAAAAAAAAAATTTCTGATCCCTTAACTCGCTTTACGGTCTTTAAAAGCTCCTCTGCCGGAGCCACAAATCCTTCAAGGGCCATCCTGGATGGGGAACACCCTCGGCCTGCTTTCTGCACGGGCCCTTGTGGGGCAATTAATCAGCTTTCTGGGTTCGCTCCGCCCTCGGAGCCAGAGATGGGAGCTGCCTGCCAGACTTAGTCAACAGGCCAACGGCTCTCTGGAGGGGTGGATCGTCCCCTGCCGAAAGTGGAGGGGGTTGTTTGGGGCTCCCTGAAGGGAATCTGTGTCCTCTATTGGGTTCCAGGACCCAGGGCAGTCTCCAGTCCCCGGGGGTTGATCAAGAGGAGAGAGGAGAAGCTGGGCTCCCCTGGCAGGCTGGGGAGAGACAAGCCGTGCTAGAACAGTAAAGGTGAGCATAATGAGCGAGTATCCACGAGGCCTGAACGAAAATATATTTGGAACTCTATATATTCCTGAAGTAATGCATGTTTTTTAAAATAAAAAATGAAAGAGCACAGACAAGCCAAAAGAAACAAAAAATATATACGTATAATCCTTCTCCCCAGACATAACATCATTAGCATGTTGTGGTTTCGCTTTCCAATCGTTTTATGCATAAATATATGTGCTTTTTATTAACATGGAGTTACACAGTATAGACAGTTGTATGCCTTGTCGTCCTCACTAAGCATGATGTCAGGACGTATTTCCTTAAAAATAAATGTAAGCCTACGTCATCATTTTTGATTGTTACATAACATTCCAATGTATGGATGGCCTGTGATTAAACAGTAATTTACCCAACTTCTCATTGTTGACATTTCCAGTTTTTTTGCACTTGTGAATAACAGCACAGTGAATATCCTTTTGTGTCCCTCTTTTCATGCATTTCTGTGCATTTCTGTGTAATAAATTAATTTAAGTGGAATTGTGGGGTCAAGGGTATGCACATTTAAAATTTTTTTTTTGATATATGTTGCCAAGAAGGCTTTCTAAAAAGGTGTATCAATGAAATCACACAAGAAGTATTTATGATAGGCTGGCTTGATAGAAATTACCTTCAAAGCAAGATAGGCTCAGAAAAAAGGCAATCAAACAATAAAGAAATAGAAGGCGAAAGCTGTTGCTTTAATTTTCCTTCCTGGAGAAGATCATATTTTTACTGCCCTGATGTCAGATCCCAATTTCCCTTTCATCTCGATCCTGCCAGACTGACTCCACCCACTTCATAAGATTTGCTTCTGGATGATAAGCTCTGGGAGGGCAGAGGCTGTGTTTGCTTTGTTCTTTTTATATGCTGGTGCTTATTTCAGGGCCTGGCACACCATGGATGTTTGCCGTATTAGTTATCAATTGTTGTGCAACAAATGATCCCCAAATTTAGCAGTTTAAAGCAATAAACGCTTATTATCTCAGCCATTATTTCTGTGGCTCAGAAATCTGGGAGTGGCTTAGCTGGGGTGGTTCTGGCTCAGGGTCTCTCATGCAGTAAGGATGTCGGCTGGGGCTGTGGTCTCATCGGAAGGCTTGACTGGGGCCAGAGGATCCACTTCCAAGACATTTCACTCCCATGGATGGCAAGTCATGCTTGTTGGGAGCTGGAGGCCTCAGTTCCTGGCCACGTGGATTGTCCACAGGGCTGCTTGGGTGTCCTCACCACATGGCGGCTGGCTTCCCCCAGAGAAGTGATCCAAAGGAGGGGGCAAGGCGGAGGCTGTAGCATCTTTTATGACGTAGGCTTAAAAGTCTCACTCTATTATCTCTACAATATTTTACTGGCTACCTAGGTCTGCCTTATTCAGTGTGGGAGGGTCCTACACAAGGGCATTACATCCAGGTGGTGGGGATCATTGGGGACCCTCTTGGGGGCTGGCCACCACATTTGTTAAAATGAGCTGGATAAATGAGTGAGTGAATAGGTGACAGCTTCAGAAATAGAAGAGGCTAATGGTGTTCTCCATGCCTTCCAGACTCTTCTGTGTAGAGATGGGATAATTATCTGAACACTGTGTTTGGACTATGCTGTGTACTTTCTGTAGAAGCTGCTGGTCTAAACTGTTCTTGCCTTGAATCAGGATGGGCAAGCAAAGGCTTAAAACTCCCAAAGACACCTGGGAAATTCCCATGGGGGTTGGGGGTCTTGTAGTCCAGATCACAGGCCCAGAGAAAAGCTGGTTCTTGCCGCTCTAAGGAATGCCAGGCCTTCATGTCAATCAAGGCAGGGTGGGTCATTTGGCCAAGGGAGGTCACTCTCATCATCGAAATACTCAGTAGTTTATGACCTCCATAAAGCCATTAGCCCCTGGAGAGGAGGGAACAGCGGTCACCAGCACCCTTTGCCTCTCTGGGGTCCATTAGCACCAGGGTTGTAAACTCAGTCTCAGGCCACGGGTGACTGGTTTTATTATCAATCAATTACTCGTGCTTGTCAGCAGGTCTCAAGCATCCTACAAGCATAGAATCTGGCCAGATAACCGTGATGACTCTGGGCAATTCAGCTCTACACCCTAGGGCTCAGTTTCCCCATCTGTCATGTAAAGAGGACTAGATCAGAGGTTCCCACACTTCTTTCTCGCTGCCAAAGTCTATTTCCTTCATTTCACTTCTGTTGTGTTTATTTCATGTTTTGAAATTATTTCTCTACCAATCAGCATTCCTTAAAAATCTATTTCTCCTCCCCATTAATATATTAAAGACAATTGTCTTGATGTAGAGAGGAATATATAACCAACAATCACAAATTCTGACCACCACAGGCAGGGCTGCAGGCTGGAGTATATAGGGCCCTGGGCAAATATTTTTGGAAGGCCCAGTCTATATAACCAACTTGAGTTATCCAAATCCACATGCCAAGACCATTCTGGTGGCCTGATTCCATGAAAGAAATACCACGCAGGCCTGGAACTGGGGCCGGCCATGGGGCCCTGCGACCACCCCAGAGGTGCAAGTCCTGGAGCTCTTCAAGACAGCCTGTTGACCTCACGCATGGGTTAGAGGGTCAGAGAGGGACACAAAGGGGAGTAACGGGGACCAGGGCCCATGTGGGTCCCATGCAGACTCAGCCCTCTGCTCAGACAGCAGAGCCAGCCCGGGCCGGCCCCAGGCATCAGAAGGGGACTTAGAAAATTTCAAGAAAGGTAGGCCAAAGCTGGGGCCAGGGTCACCGTCCCCTCTGTCTCAGATCTAAGGGCCATACTGACCATGGGATAATCAATGTTTCCATGATGAGTGGTAAACATTCTGGCTCAAAGTGAAATAAATGTATTTTTGTTCATCTGGTAAATGAACAATTCTGTGCATCCGTTGGAAATATAGGACAAAAGCTGAGGCTCCATCTTGGTATCTTCTAAGATTGACGGGGGACCAAAGACTCCAGCCATCATACTCACTGCTCTTTATTGAGCAGCCCTTTTGCCCAAGGCTCTTTACGCACACTCTTTCCTAACCTTGATGAGAATCCTGTAGGCAGTCCCTCTTCACAGATGCGTAAGCTGAGGTTCACAGCGCCTTTCATAACACCATCGTCAGGCCGAGAGCTGTAGGAGAAGTCGGTCTTCAAGAATTATCCTCTAACAATGGCATCCAACGTTTATCGAAGGTTTTCTGTGTACCAGGCATTACTTGAGCACCTCACATGTACCACGTCCCTAATCCTCACAACAGAACTTTGAGATTGGAACTACCATCACTTCCATTCTACAGACAAGCAGACTGAGGCTCAGAGAGGTCACATCACAGGTCAATGTCACAGAGCTTGTGTATGTTGGAGATGGAATTTGAAGGCAGGCTATCTGGTACCAACACTGAACTCTTAGGCGCTAAGCTACACTGCCTTTCTCTGACCTCACTTTCTCAAGATTCTACCCCGAGAATGACGTGTTAAGCAGGTCTTCTGGGAGAGACGTACTTGGGTGGCCAAGCAACTCAGCTTAGTCTTTGAAAGGAGAAAACTAGCCTTTGAACCCTTCAGAGGAACTCCCTCCACCTCTCTGAGCCTCAATTTCTCCCCCTCTGGGATGGGGGTAATTTCATCTCGCTGGCAGTTACTGTGGAGATGAAATGACATAGGGTGTGCAAGGTGCTAAGTTAATAGTGACTTGCTATCATTTCTGTTCTTAGCCCAAACGACCCAAGGAAGCGATGACTGACTTATGACAAAGGCAGCCTTCATTGCACCTGCAAGATGGATTTAAGCTCCCAGGTAAACAGATGGCGGATGCAAGTTAATGTCAAAAGAAATACTGGTACCTCTTGGCAAGACTTGGTGTAGGCGGAAGTGGGGTATGTTGGAGACTAGAAGAATTTATGCATCTGTGTCTCAGGTTGAGTTCTCCGGAAGCAGACGCTGAGTTGCCTGCATCAGGGCAAACTGGCCAAACTTTTAGACTTCTGTCTTGCTCGGTCACCACTGTAGGCTGCTCCTGCAAGGGCGTGAGCTTGGGCGACTTGCTGCAGCTGAGGAAGACCTAAAGGAACTGGCTGCTCGAGGCCACTGCTGACTGCACTCCCTGCAGCTGGACTGCAAGTCCTTCCTTGAAGAGGGATCTGGAAAGTGCATCTCCGTGTCTACCAAGACGGCTGGGCCAGTGGGGCAAATGGCGTCCGGAGAGGAGCGACGAGGTCATTGGACTGAGTAGAGAAACCACATGTTGAGTCTACTTTCTGCCACCCCCTGTGACTCCCCCTGACCCAGGCTGGATATATTGCGTCTCATTGTCCAAGTCCTGCCTGGCCATCGAGAATGCCCCACAGGAGCGCCCCATGTGGCTGCCGACGTTGGCTGCCATCTCTGCAGAAACGCTTGTGCTGGTGGAATAGTCACGACGGAGCCTAACCGGAAACCCCAGCAGTTCTCTGTTAGCCTCTTCATGGCCAAAAGGCTTAGAATGGAAGATTCTGAGGCTGCTTGCCCTTCGGGCCCCAACATCTGAGAACACGAGAGGCGGATCCATGGCCAAATAAGGCTTCCAAAGGGAGGCTGTTACTGGGGACCCGAAGAGTAGGAATGACCGCACCCAAGGATTTCAGGGAGCCGTGCGGGAACTTGGACTGTGGGCCGATGGAGAAGTCAGCCTGAGGTCCTTCTACACTCTGCCTTTCTCTTTCCTTAGGATGTCGAGGGATGTCAGTGTACTTTGGGGACTTGATGGATTTCTGGAACATCGTAAGAAGTCAAAACAGAGTCAAAACTGAGAGCAGTGGCAACTACAGGGACAATTGTTATATGAGTTGGAACTTGATGACTCAAAATAAGAGTATGAATAATAAGACTAGTGTGCCCATGAGTAACATATGTGACTATTTTTGCAATAAAATATTTCTATAATTAAACAGTTGCATAAATATAGAGCAATTAATTATTATTGTAACTGATATTTATTAAACACTGCTGGGTGCTTTTACATGATCTCATTTCATCTCCCCATAAGGGAGATATTACCGTCACCCCCATGGTACAGATGGGAAAATTCAGTCTCAGAGAAATTAACTCACTTGCCGAGTTCATGTCAATAACAAGCCGTGACCTCAGCTGGAGTGAGTAGCAGGCTGACTCAGAGTAGCATAGCATGTCTTGGCTTTTAAGAGCCCAAACTCCACAGCCAGATCACCTGGGTTTGACTTCCAGCTCTACCACCTACAAGCTGTGCAACCCTGGACAAGTTACTTAGCCTCTCTGTTCCTCAGTTTCTCATTTGTAAAATGGGGTTGGTAATAGATACATACCACAGAGAGGTGTTGGGAGGATTAAATGGGTTAGCACGTGTGATGTTCTTAGAACAGTACCTGGCACACAGCAGATATTTCATAAGCGTCAGCCTTTATTGTTATTTTGTACAGATGTATTCATACAACTGATCCCAAAGCTCCCACCCATTTGACTCCCCCCATAGTGATGAGACTTATGGTGTCCCTTGACCACTGACCACAGGACAGAAGGGCCCATATAAATGTCATAAATAGTGGCTCAAAAGCACAGCTCCTGTATCAGTTAACTTAGAGCTTTAACACCGCCATTTCCTGAGCTCATGATTCTGCAAGTCGGTGAGCTGAGGCAGGCTCAGCCAGGCGGTGTTCTGGTCTCTCTGGGCTCACTCATGCGTCCGCTGCTGGCTGCAGGCTGACTCCCCGGTCTGGTTGACTCGTGGCTGATCTAGGAGGGCTCCTCTTGGCTTCCTTATGCTCCAAGTAGACTCTCCTCCAGCCAGCTGGTCCGGGCTTGTTCCCAGGGTGACAGGGCGGGCTCCAAGAGAAAGAGAAGACGCTGCAAGGCGTCATGAGGCCTCGGCTCAGAACAGGCATGGCGTTGCTTCCACCACATTCTATGGGCTAAAGCAAGTCACATGGTCAGCTCTCACTCAAGGGCTGGGGAATAGGATCTGTCTTCTCATGGGAGGGGCTGAAAAGTCACATTGCAAAGGATGGGAAAAAGCATCCATGTTGGCAAAGAGTCCACCAGTCATTGTATAACCTGTGTTTGGGGTTGGTCCTTGTTTCAAATATTCTGCTCCACTGTCACCACACACCATCGACATGTTCTAGAAATACCAACCCTTTGGCATTCAACGTATCCACCAGTCTCTTGAACTCCACAGTGAAACAAAACTCTTTTTCTGTTTAGGCCCAAATTGTAGCTAGAAATGTGCAGCTATCAGTAGCATGTGTAACTTGCCACTTTGGGGTCAAAGACCTGGATTCAAATCCAGGCTCTGCTAGTTACTTGCTGTGTGACGGTGGGCAAGCCACTTCCCCTCTCTGAACTCAGTTTCCTTGTCTGTAAAATGGGACTCATAATGGTTTCTATGCCACACGGATGTTGTGGGGATTAAGGGAGACAACAGATGGGAAGCACCTGGCGCAGGGCCTGGCCCCTGGCTCCGTGCGTGCTCACTTCATTAGTTAATATTATCATTATTATTATTCCCCCACCTTTGACAACAGGAACTATTTTTTCCTTTCCTGCCCTGCAAATTATAGAGGCAAAAAGTGAGAGTGATGCATCGTGACCTTAATCCCCATGAAGCGCTATGGAAGGCCGTTTCAAATCCCGTTTCCTCCTGCTGGGACGATAAACTAAGATCCTTCGCTTCTTGAAGCCAGAATGAAAAGACAAAACGAATATCAACTGAGGGCGGTGTTTAACCTCGTGGTGCCCCCAAGAGGGGAGACTGGCAAGAAGGATTCGAAAGCAGTTCGGAAATACGGAGTAGAGTGTCTACCACCCCTTCTCTGGCCAACTTTTCTTCTTCCTCCCATGCGGATCTCCAGTGTGAGAGATGCAGACCAGGTGGTCCTCGAGGACCACAAGCCACATTTTAGGGTTTGCTCAGGGTTGAAGAAAGGGTGATCTGGCCAGAGAAGCTGGTGCCTGGAGGCCCTGCAGCCCAGCTCTGTGGCTCTGGGAGGGGAGATATGTGGCAATCAACACCCCAGTTTGGGGTCATGCCCACCGGCTCTGGAGCAGGGTGTGCTAATGGGTCTGGATTGGGGCTCAGGCTTGGGGAGACCGGGTGAGGCCTTCCACCAGCCAGGACTCTCTGGCTCACCTTGGAAAGTGTGCCAGCTCTGAAGATGCTGCCCGTTGCTGACCTTCCCCAGTTTTGTCTTTGCTTCTCTTAAGCCTGGGGCACAAACCTCTCTTCTCAGACAGCACCCAGACCAGTCCCTTGGGGCTGGGGAACGGACGGAGAGCACAGCATTCTGAGCAGGAAGCGTAGGCTCTGCAGCTGGCTGGCTGTGGCTCTGAATCCCTCTGAACCCTGTCTGATCCTTTCCACTCTGACGGGTGGGTGGGTCCAGCCTTATTATTTCCTTTTGTCACATAGGAAAACAGATCCTGGTGAGGGAGCCGATAGTAACTGATGTTTGTTGAGCATTCCCTACGTGCCAGGCAACATGCTAAGTGTTTCAGACGCTTTGTCTCATTCAAGCCCGTTCATTTTTTCCATTTTACTAAAGAGTTCACTGAAAGCCCAGAAAAGTGAAGCCATATGCTCAAGGCCACACAGCTGGTAAACAGCACAACGAATGTGCTGTGCTATTCTTCATAATTGTGAGCATTCTTCCTAAACCGTATGCGCTAGAGGCTCAGATTAGATAATGAAAATGCTATTCTTCACTCTAATTACGTACCCACGTGGCTCAGACCAGCAGGGGCTCTGAACTTTCTTTCTTTTAAATAAACCGTTCCATTTATCTATTGCTGCATAAAAAACTACCCCCAAGCTTCATCAGGGAAAGCACCATTTTCCTATTCTCGTGATTTTGTGGGTCAGAAATTCGATCGTAACGGAAGAAGGATGGTCTGCTCACGCTCTGTAGAGACTGAGGCCTTCATGGAGGTGGCTCCCCAAGTCGAAAGGGCGGGGACAGCTTGCCTGGAGCCGTGTGTCCGGGGCCTTGGTTCTGGCTCAGCTTGGCTTCTTGTTTCTTCTCCACGTGGCATCTATTGGGGCTGGAAAATTCAGGATGGCTTCTTCACGTCTGAGTCCAGGGCGGGATGTCTGGGCCAGTTGGGGCTGCCCACGCCTCTCTCTGTCTCCACATCACTAACTGGGTCTTCCTCGTAGCAGGGCAGTCTCGGGGCAGCCAGATGGCTTACATGGAAGTTCAGGTCTCCAGGAGCCCGTGTTCCAAGAGGACAGAAGCTACAAGGCTTCTTAGGACCTAGCCTCGGAAATCCCAGAGGGTCAGCCAGGGAGGTGCGCCTCTTGGAACTCCCTTCAAGAAAGAATTTGTCATTCGGCTGGGAGCAGTGTCTCCCATCGCAGCCTCCAATGGCAGTACCTGGAGGAGCTGCGTTCCGGCCACGGGGCCTCCAGCCAGTGACTGAGCTAGTGGGGGTCCCAGGGCTTGGCCATTTCTCCCCCATGCTAGACTCCTGTGATGAGCGTCCTTTGCTCTGGAGTTCCGCATTGAGCTGCTCAAGACGTTGTGAGGTCCACATCGCAGTGCAAGGCTGTCCTGGTCCAGCCCTGCTTCCTTCCCCTTCAGCTTTCGGGGATGTTTGGTTATGCCCAAGACACCTCTTGGACTCCTAACGCCATCTCCCCATCTACTTCTCAAGAGACACAAACTGACACGCTGGGGCAAGCCCAGATCTAAGGGGAGAGGAGTCAGGCCCCACCGTTCAATGGGAAGATGGGCAAAGAATCTACTGTATCAGCTCTTTATCAGTGTGTAACAGATACACATACAAAGAGAAATCCACATGGCACCGTGTACAGCTGTGAACCATCGCAACGTCGACACACCCGTGTATTCACCACCAAGATGAGGAAATAAAACCCTGCCAGCTCCTCAGATGCTCCCCAGAGTCCCGCTCCCAGCCCACCCACCCTCCCACCCACAGGCGACCACCATCCCGACTTCTAACACCAGCATTTAATTTGTCTGGTTTTTGTACTTGCTATAAACGGAATCGTAGAGCATATGCTGCTTTGAATCTGGCCTTTTCTACTTCATGTTATGTTTGAGATTCACCCATGTCGTCGAGTGTGGCAGTATTTATCAATTTTCATGGTATTCCATTATATGACTATATCACAATTTATTTATCCATTCTACTGATGAATAACTATGCTTGTTTTCGATCATGCATCTTATCATTAAGATGTATCTTTCAGCATGCACTATAAATATTATACGCACCCCTATAGTAGTAAACTTTGTATAGGGCAAAACGTGTACAGAAATACATAGAAATCTTAAAAGGTGAGCTAATCTAGAAGTTTTAGTATTTTTTTCTGTATTCCAGTGGATCATACATGCCTCACCCTCACTTTGTTGGCTGCTGGCTTGAGAGACAGGATTCTGATAACATATATACACTTGAATAAGAGGTCATGTGATATATTGGGAAGGTGAGTGGCTTTGAAATCAGACAGATCTGGGTTTGTTGAATAGCTGTGTGACTCTAAATATGCCATGCTATTTCCTCATTTATAGGGCGGGGGGGATGGTCTCTCTGCCTTGCATTCAGTCAGCAAATATTTAATGTGTACCTACTATGTGCCAGGCACAGTTCTAGGCACCAGGAAGACAGCAGAGACCTAGAAATCCCATAGCAGTGGGTGTAGCTGTATAATACTAATTCCGGGAGGTAGTGAAGAATTGGATGCAATGATCTACCTTGCTGCACAGGCCAAGGGGACCAGGTGTTCTGGAAATTCTTGGAAAAGCCCTGTGTTGGAAGCGGACATGTGGAGCGAGCTCACAGGCCGCCCTGTCTGACTTTCCCCCAGTGGTCCCTCCAGTGCAGCTTTCTCTCCACTCCTGGGCTCTCCCTCCCGCAGCCTCCCCTCCATCACGCAGTAGGAGGGGGGGAGGTCTCTGCTGGCAGTGGGAGGAAGTCAGAGGAGTTGGGGAGGCAGGGATGGAAGGGCAAAGGGCAGAGTGGTGGAGAGTTCAGAGACCCTGCGGTTCCATCAGCCACCCCCTCCGCACGCCCACCTCATATTGCACCCTTCTCCCTCCCTCTCCCCGAGTTATCTGGACGGGGTGTCTAATTGAAATTGAAGACCTGTTTAGCTGTGTGCCTACGCAGTCTGATCTCCAATGTGGGCTACCACAAAGTATGCGCTGGTGCCGCGCGTTCCCAGGAATCTGACAAAGTGATGGATGCCCAGCGAAGCTATTTCTTAGAGGTCTGGAGCCAGGCTCTCGTTTAAGCCCTGGATTGAAGATTCATCCAACACACCAGCTTTGCTCACTCACCTAAGAAGGCTGAAGTGAGATGGGCGCCCAGACAGCCCTGAGGAACACCTAAGGCTTGCATGAACGCCTGGATCTGTGCTGTAAGGCTGCCTTGCAAATAAGGCCCGAGATTTTACCAGCCCACCAAAACTGTCGGAAGAATGAGGCATGCTTGTGACTGACGGCACACGAACAACTCCTCACCCACGTGCTCAGGGTAGGTTTCGATTAGGGGACTGCTGTCCCGAAAGAGAAGGGATTTTTTTAAAATCACAAATCCCTTGGAAAGTATGGTAAAAGGGTAAGATCCTTTAACCAGGAAAAAAAAATGCACAATGAGTAAAACTTAAAACAGCACAGATAATCTTCTAGACTCTTGTTTCTCGTTTAAGCCTCGTTAAACCTCAAGAAATAGATGCTATTATTATGCGCATTTACCCAAGCGTGCTCAGGTGCTAAGTTGGGGAGCTGGGACACGAGCGCATGAGTCTGAGGTCAGTGGCCATGTTCCTAACCACTACCCCACACTGCCAGGCAGGGACTCGGGTGGGAGGGACCTGTTTATCATTCATTATGGAACTAATGATAATGGTTACACTTGGTTTAAAAAAATTCACATTTGACACATTCAGGTGGATGGGTACTTGTTAGTTTTGCCTGCCTGATGTCCATTCCTTTGTGGAACACCTCCCTTACCCCACCCCCCCTCCCCCCCCCCCCCCCCCCCCCCCCGCCCCCCAGTTTCAGTTCCTGGTTGTTCAAATGGGGTTGGCTGCATCTGTCCACCAGGATGGGGATGTGTGTGTCCTAGACCTGGCTAATGCGAGCCAGCATTCCCCTGGCCATGGAGATTGGCTTCAGTGGTGGGCACACAGTCCAAGCTGGATCAATCAGTGCTATGGACTTTTGTTGGAGTTACCAGGAAAGAAAAAAGATCTCTTTTCTGCTAAACTTGCTAAACGTAAATGTTAACATTTTGGAGAAATCAAAGGAATGAAACTAAAACAGAAAAACAGACGCTAGAGATAAGGAGAGTTAGAGTCTAAATGATCACTGTTCGGTGATCAGATGATCACCTTGATCCATCCATGCCTGATTTCCTCTTGTGTAGTTACATGAGACAATATTTTGGGGGAGGGGAGGGAGTGGATTTCTGTTATGTGCAACTGAAAGAGCCCTGTTAAATACACAGACATTGTGTCCTCTTTTTCCCTCTTTCCATCTCTAAACACAATCTCTCTCCATGATACAGATCACATGGAAGGGTATTGTGTTTAGGTGAAGACCATAGAGCTTCACATTGTGCCCACTGGCTATGAATACTGGCGCCCCCTTGCCCCCTCACTTATATTCCAGACCTCGGGGGTAGGTGCTAAGTCTCAAATAGCTCCTACATGCTCAGCGTGCACAGATTCTTAAACAGTGGCGCTCCATAATGGCTCACCAGTGTAATGGGATTATAAATAAGGCCTTTCCCATCTTAGAATTTGAGCCAAACTTCAGAGTTGAGAATAGTATGGCTGTTGAGTGCTCACACATTCTAAAGAAAGGGGCTGGACTCGATTTACAGGACTTGCAACAGAAGCCTAAAATGGGTTCTTCTCTCTTACAACAGAAGGTGATGACCAGGGAGGAAAAGCTGCAGTGTGAGGATTTCCTTAAAGAGGGTTGTTAGACTATTGTGCATTTCCCTCTTCCAGGGTTACCATCCTTCTCCCTTTACACAAATGGAGAATTCCAGTTACCTTTCAAACTCAGCTTAAATGCTGCCTCCTCTAGGAAGCCTTCCAAGGTTTCTATGGCTAGAGCTGTTGCTCCTATCCACTGGCCTTCTCTCAGAGCTCTTAATATTTACTCAGGTCATAGTGCTTGAAGATACACTCTAAGAGTGTAATAGTGTGACACGTGTCATCTCTCTGTTAGGTTAACAGTGCCAACCTGGCACACACCTGTCCTGTTCATCCCCATGCACTTGAAGGAGGGGAATGGGGTGGACGGCATGTGACTCTAACAACCTTCCAGCTAAAGGAAACGCTTTTTTTCTTCACACTTTCACGAGTTTGGATATGCGGAAATGGAGCTGGAGCGGAGTGTGGGAATAGAGCTGGGAAAAATGGAATCACTCTGTGAAATGGAGTGCAGAGAATTTGCAGCTCCAGGAGCAGGAGTGTAGAGGTGGGGTGGGGTAGAGGTGAGATGAAGAGATGGAAGGGGAGCAGAGAGAGTGAGGAGCTGGGGAAAGGGCATGAGGACAGGCTGCCACACACAGTGAAGGGCCAGTGAGCAAATCCCCCAGTGGGCGTGGTCAGAGACTTTGCACAACAGAGCTGTCTATTATTAATTTGAATTATTAAAAATATTTTTGCAATGTAAGCCCCCTTGGGATCTTTTAGTCTTAAGTAAAAGCTTTGACACAACCAGAAATTTTATTTTTTTTATGTTTTATGTTTTTCTTATTTTGCTTGATTTGAAATAAGGAAAAGAGCCAAATACATCTATGGGTGGATAGTATGAAAAAGAAACAACACAGTGGATGAACAGCATGATTTAAACACTCTCTGACATTCAGGGTGAAAGATGACAATGCGATCCCAAGTCCCCTGGAAGCTGTAGCTGTCTTGGGCAGGGCTGTGAATTTCTATGGGGCACAGAATGGGGGCTTGGAGCCTGTCTTGCGTAGAACTTACGGGACAAGGAGATACCAGGTGACACCGTTCACCACGTGCCTGGCACGGCGCTTCGCAAAGAGTGGCGGCTCCACCAGCAGCAGCAGCACTTGGGGACTTGGCAGAAATGCAAATTTTTGGGGCCCCCCCAACCCCCAAACCTCCTGCGTCAGAAACTCTGAAGGTGGGGCCCCGCCATCTGCAATTACAGACCCTCCAGGGGACTCTGCTGTGCACTAAATTCTGAATGGCGTGTTAAACCCTCAGTAGCTTTGTGCTGAACTAATGAATAAAAAGCTCACGGAAACACAGTATTCTGGTGGTAGCTTCTATTTTTATATTGTTTAAAAAGTTTTTAATTCTGCGCTGAATCATAATTCATCACCAGCCAGGCTTCTGGCCCAGAAGAGCTGTGCTTGAGTGCCTGTCTCTCTAAGAGCGTGAAACCAGACCACTCGCATCCCGGGGTCTGGGTTGAGCACGGCTTTGTTTGGGTCATGCAATGAAAGCGGATATTCTGAGGCCTCCCTGGGCCCATAATCCAATGGCTCATTGCCCACTGGACCCAAGAACTAATTTCTGTTCCTTGATGGGTAACGAGAGGATAGCAGTTGCTTTTCTTACACACGTCCAGGGACTTTAAAGAAATCATCCACCCTGGCAGATTCTCCCAAAAAGGTACAGTTCTTTGCCTGTCAAGCCAGGATATTAAATTAAGCAATTTTCATCAGATAACACATCTTCTGGTTCGTGTAAACGTCCCACAAATCGCTGAGCTCGTAACTCAGCCTGATTGAAAGCGAGCCGCTAATCCACTTCACTTTGTAGATGGGCCATGGGGTAGCTGGGAGCTTGTCTTTGCCCAAGAGCCCGCGACAGCCAAGCTGAGATGCCCCCCACCTACCCCCCTTCTCCCTCAGGCCAGGAGTATCACTTAGCGTCCTGTCCTCCCGGCCTCAGACCACGCGACCACAGGAGACCTGGTCCCTGGGTCTTAGAGGAGAAAGTGCCCAATGCTGAGTGCAGGCTGTAGCACTCAGGCAAAGCCGTGATGTGCGTGACATTTGCCGGGATGCCCTCCGCCTCCCTCTAAGAGTCTTCCGAGCTCAAGTCCGGGGAGCTGATCCTTGCTCCCACTGCAGCCCATCAAATGTTGGCTCCAAACCCTACTAGCTTCAGGCTTCTTATCTATCAAAAGGGAAGACAGCACTACCTGCTTACAGAAGAGGGGAAAATTAAATGGAATAACAGCTGTAAAGTGTAAAATAGCACAGCGCCTGACACTCTGTCTCCATAAATTTGGGTGCTATTTTTATTATTATTATTCTTTGTTCCGTATCTTCCTCTCTAGGTGTCTGCCTCTTTAAGAAAATGTTACCACTGTTTACTGAGTACTTGCTTTATACTAAGCAGCACTGAGGCTTTCAATACCCTATCTCAATCCGCACCATCCGAGGATTCACGGTGTATCTCTGTGGTTCAACTCTCTCGCCTGTAAAATGGGACCAAATTACAAGTTTTAGTTTTCAAGTCAGAAAACCAGTTGTTTACTTCTAAAGCTCTGCCATAGATTTCTAGCGGGTGCCGATCATCATCACGTCATGCCAGGTTGTCTGTGTAGTCGGCAAATAGCATCCGGCCATCAGCAGAGCAGGCCGGAGAGGTGCACTGCGGGGCGGGGGCTCTGCTTCGCTGCTGGATCTGACGACACTGATCTTGCCCGCCCAGATCTTGATGCTGGGCCCGTGGCAGCGCACAGCCCGTCTCGGCTCCCATCATCTAGCGTGTACAGGTGCTTGTCTTCACTGAGGCCCTGCAGTATGGCCTGCCCCTCCCTGCCTCCAGAAGTGTGGAGGGATGCATCTAGAGAGACAGTCACAGTGTCCGGGTAGCCCGTGTGGCCCATGAGACTGGTCTTCAACTTGCAGTTTGCAAGTTTTCTACCTTGACCAGCTTGTCCCGGCCCTACAAGATAGCGATGGGATTGCTTTTGGGTGAGAAGCAGACACGAGACACCCACCCGAGTGGCTCTCATCCTGGACAATGTATTTGCATACACCCAGAAAATTCCATAGCTTGACGGTTTTATCTCAGAAGCCAGAGACCCTCTGCCAAGTGGACAGTATCATGTCCGGGAACTGGGGAGTGGGAGTGATCTGGATCACACAGCCATTGTGGCCCTTGAGGGTGCCACGAAGGGTCCTCTGTGCAGTCACGGCAGTGGCAGGTGTGGGTGTCACCGCAGTGATGAGGATGGAGCTGGACTGCTCAGAGAGATGAGCACACA
The DNA here is from genome assembly GCF_021613505.1 of Equus quagga. Taxonomy (NCBI): domain Eukaryota; kingdom Metazoa; phylum Chordata; class Mammalia; order Perissodactyla; family Equidae; genus Equus; species Equus quagga. Next base: position 74,963,900 of record NC_060281.1, on the reverse strand, counting down.
GCCACTCCCGTCACGGCCCCACCGAGGAAGAGCCGGAAGACCTGAGATAATGTGAATAAAGCATCTCGTGAGGTGCCTGGCAGAAAATGATGCTCAAGAAATGGCATCCAATATTAGCAATAGTATTTCTGTGCTTGGATGTATATGACTTGGGCATTTAGAGAGGAGATATGAATCAGATGAACAAGGACTGGATGGGTTGGAGAATAGATGGGAGGACATTCAGAATGGAAGGCACAGAAGGTAATAGGCGCAATGGTGGAAATGAAAATGGTGAGTGTGTGTGTGTGTGTGTGTGTGTGTGTGTGTGTGTGGTTGGAGGAGAAATGCATTTCCTGATTTTGTCTCTTTCCATCTTTTTGAGTGCATGGGGAAGAAGGGGACAGTGGGAGCCCCCTGATATGATGCGGACACAAATACATACTGAAATGTTGACTAGACCCTGAAGTGGTCAAATTCACCTGAACACACCACTGCCCTATCACATCCCTACTCCCACCTCAGCACCTGTGCCTGGTGCAAGATAGGTGGTCCACAGTGTTTGTTGATTGCATTAATGCACAAGTGGTTAAGGTCCCTAATCACAAAAGGAACCCTCCTTTCTCAGGTGGAGCTACATACCAGACTGATGAAACCCAGCCCTTCCCCACCTCCATGATGCGAAAAACAGAAAGGAACCAAAATCACAAAATAGTTTATTCAGAATAATTAGCATGTGCCTACCCCCATAGGGTTGCCAAGTGGGAAATAGGGTGCACAATCAAATTTGAATTTTAAATAAACGACATTTTTTTTTTTTATTTTTAGTATAAGCATATCCCAAATAGCACATGGGACATACCTATAGTACTCAAAAATATTCCTTGATTGAAAATTCAAATCTAATTGGGGGTCCTATATTTTTACCTATATTTATTTATTTTGCTAAATCTGGCAACCCCCCACCCCTGCCCCCCATTAATCTGGAAAGACTATGAGCCAGCCTTTAAAAAACCCCTTGTTGCAGGCTTCTCCTCCTCTCAGTCCCATCTCAGGTTAATGCTTGGTAACATGAGAGTGCTCCAGCCATTAGCATAACTAATTTTATCTGGCATTCAAATATATTTTCCCCTCCCCGTTAGGTGAAACTGTAAATTTTACCTTGCAACATTAAAGCTCTTTTCCTGAATTTATGCTCACTGTAGAAAATTGAAAAACACGAAGAAAAAGATGAAGTAAACCATAAATCAACTCTCTAGAGATAACCTCAGTAACGGCTCTTTCAGAGTGCCTGATGTTTTTCTATGTAGACACACATTTTTTTCACATAATTGAGAAAAAGTGCATAACTCTGTACCATGATTTTTGACGTGGCATTGTACCGTAGGTATTTTTCATGTCATTAAAAACTGTCTGATAGCGTCTTTTTAAGTGACTGAATGTACTCCATTGCACAGATGTATATGGAGTTTTAAATTTTTTGGCAGTATGAATGGCCCAGAGATAAACATTTTTATGCATAAAGTTGTTCTCGCATTTCAGATCATTTCCTTAGAATGGGTTCTGAGGTGAATAGCTATGAGCGTACCTCTGTCTGTCTATCTGTGTCTATTCATCTGTCTATCTATTTATTGTTTGTTCTCCTGATTGTAAAAAAATATGCACCTTTTATGGGTAAAGTCTGGTATATTCAGATGTGTTGTAAAGATGACAATAAAACTCACTTTGTAACCCCGTTTGTTACCAGTAGATACTGTGCTACATTTGGCCGGGTTTGCTTCTGAAGTAATGGCTTTCCAGATAGGTTGTATCATTTTACTCCAGGACCAGCAGAAGACAAGTTGTAACAGTCTTTCACAGTGTCACCATTACTTAATGCTCTCTTTAAAAAGAACTGTTGTTAATTTTATAGTTGTTTTAATTCGGGGATCTTTGATTCCTGGTGAGTTTGACCATTTTTCAAAAGACAGTATGTGTCTCTGAATGAATGACAAATGCATGTTGTATCTGTCGATCTGTCTTTGTGTCAGATTGTCTATCTGTTGTCACTTGTTAACAGCCAGCCAGCTCATGCCCTTTGGCCAAGAGTGAGCTCCTTGTGGGTTGGGACCACATCTAGCACTGCTTACCTTTCTCTTAAAAGTTGCCCTCAGTGATAAGCACATAGTAGGCACTTTAATCATTTCTAATGAATTACTAGTTGACTTTCTCCAAAGATCCCTCCAGAAAGAGACGGCTATTGGAGGACAGGGCTCCAGACGCCCTTCTGGGAGCACTAACACGCCATCATCCACTTCGGCTCACATTCCTTGTCCATTTTAAGATGATCAGTTTTCATAGCCTCCTGTAGATAGGTAGTCACCTGTGAAAGGAGCGACCGAAACATCTTTGATTGCTGGAGGATGGAAATCAGGCGATCTCAGATGTGGGTGGATTCTCGTTTCTGTGCAGGGAAAGACACACATTTCTCTCCATGGCACTCGCCTCTCTTGCTTAGGCGAGTGGGTGAGTGGTACAGAACATGGATGGAAAGCAGAGACATTTCAGGAATGCGAGACCTCAAAATCCTGCTGGTGTTCAGCCCTCAGAAGCAGAAGGATGACCAGTGATCAAAGTGGCTGATGGTCGGGAACAACCTGTGATGACCAGCCCCAGACTGTAGGATGTTGAATTCTGGTGCCTTTTTCTTAACGTTTGATGTCTTCCTTCTCTGCATTGCAAAGTCCATCCTGCTAAGACAGGCACACTGACATTGAGAGGAACAACTTTTCCTTCGACAAGTATTTGTCCAGTGTCTCTTTTGTGGCAGGCGCTGGAAGTCGACAGTAAACAAGGCAGAGCCAGATGTTTGCTCCTTCTCTGCCTCTGGAGTTGGGGAAGAGGAGGCAAGGCCCTCATTAGTGTGTCTGCCTAATTTCCGAGTTTCTGGCTGGCTCCAGGTAGTTGAGGTTGCAGAGGAAAACGGCCAAAGCGTGACTACAGGTAAATGAGGGTGTAGCTTGACATAGTCATGTACTTGGAGCAACGCTTCCCTCTTCTGACCCAGTTGGTCTTGCTCTGTTCCTTGACTACTGTGGGTCTCAAAGTCCTTGCCAGGCTTCCTGCAAACATGAACCTCCAGACACAGATGGGGCCAACCAGAACTAGGGACTGGACCAATGAGAAAACTTCTCTCCACTTTTGAGATGACCCAGTCTATCCTGGTGATAGCTGATTCTTTTCACAAATCAAACAGAGAATGGTTCTGAAATGAGATTTCCTAAAGTGTGTTCCAAGGAACAGGTTTTGTGGGATGCTAATATCGGCCCTGTGCATGAGCCATGGAAAATGCTCGGTTCAACAAAGGACAATCGTTGGTTTTTTCTGCAGGACTTCTCAGAGCCTTTATTATGCTAATATGCTTTGTGAGTTTCCAGGACAGCAAAGACAATGCAGGATTCCTCAAACTCATTTGACCACCAATATTCTTTTTTCTTTTGCAAAATATCACATCAAGTTGGGAACATCCTTTGATTCGCATTATTTTATCATTCTTATTAACCCATAGATTTGTGCATAATGCATTGGCATAGATGGTTTGATATTAACACATAACAAAATTAATTATGTTCACCAATATATAAACTTAAGAGGGAGAGAGAGAAAAAAACAAAATGGAAAGTCTTGCATAGATGCTTAACCCAAAGATTTATGCCTGACTCTTACGAGGCCACTTAATTGAGTAGTTAGAACACTAAAGGTTAGACTTACTGTTCCCTGACTAGTTTCCTCATCTGGACAGGATTTAATTGCGACATCCACACTTTGGGGTCCTTTCCTGTCATCAGTTAGACAAACTGACTCAGGAGAAGCAGCTACCTTATGGCGCCTCTTTTCTTTCCAGGATAAAAACACACAGGGTATGGCATTTTGGGAAATATTCTGTAAGCAAAACCTGCCATTTGACCCTTCCTCAGAACTTTGAAACTCTCTGATGGGCTATGAGCAAAAAAATCCTCTCGGATGTTCTAACCTGCTTCTTTGGGCCATAAATTAAGAAGGCATGAGGGCTCTCTCGTGCTGTGCTGCGGAGAGGTGCTCAGTGGCTGTTGGGGAGAGTAAAAGGCCCATGTGTGAGCTGGGGTCGCTGCAAGTTCCTACTGGAAGTGAATGAATCTTTCTGGAAGTTCTCCACTGGATCCCCAGGGCTTTGCCTGTAACTTTGATCTCTGAGACCAGAGCTTCACAGAAAAGCAAAAAATGTGGACATGATTGGGTGTGGGGCAGGACTGCATTTGGAATTTATTGCTGGAATGGATAACGAGGAGACTGAAACCACGGAAGCAGGGCTTGTGCCCCCCGAGCATGCCTCCGAGAGGACTTCTAGCCATGTGTACAATCGCCCTGGGAGCGGGGTACCAGAGGGCTCGCTGGCCACTGCCTCTGTCCTTACAAGCCAAGACCGTGAGCATCTTGTTCCAGATTGTTGAAGAATAGGTGGTGGGATTTGGAGAAAGAGGTCAAGAGGCAGGGAGCAGAATAAAAAAGGAACGGGCAGGATTCGGGGGTTGGGAGGTGAGTGTGAGCTCGGACCCAGCCATATATCTGCTTTGTAATCCTGCAGTCTCCCCATCTGCAAAATGGGACTAACTCTCTTACCTACCTCGCCAGAGTTATCGTGAGAATAAAATCAGATTATCTAGGAGATGCTCTTGGAACAGTGCCTGGCATTCAGTATATTGAGATTAGGGGGGAAAAAAGTGCCCACCCCCTGTTTTTGTAAATAACATTTTATTGGCACACAGCCACGCCCATTTGTGCATTGTCTACTGCTGCTGTCCTACGGCAACGGCAGAACAGAGCAGGTGGCACAGAGATCCTAGGCCTGCAAAGCCAAAAATATTCACCATCTGGTCCTTTACAGAGGATGTTTGCCAATCCTTTCTGTAGAATATGAGCTATTATCATCCACATCACTAACACTCATTCTATGGGGATATCATAAAAATAAAATGAAGTTACATATGTCAAGGAAATTTGAATGTGTTTTAGATGAACTTACGTCTCGCAGAAAGGGACAGTTTTTTAAACCATCCATCTATACAATGAAATTTTGTGTAGAATTTTTAAATGACATGGAAAAAGACTACTTAATTATGTAAACACACACACGCACAGTACTCACTATGTACCAGGCATTTGCCAGGTATTATGTCAGTTTATTCTCAAACATCCTTATGAGGCACTATTTTTAGCCCCATTTACAGATGAAAAAATTGAAATTCAAAGTGTTTAAGTGATGTCTCCAAATTTACAAGGTTGTAAAAGGCAGGTTCAGAACATCAGGTTGTCTACTGGTATAAAAAAAAAAAAAAGAAGAAAACGAGTCATTTGGCAAAACAGTACATGTGACAATATCTAATTTTTGTAAAACTACGTATAAATGCATGCGTGTGTGTACACACTTAGATATGACAGGGAAGTCATATATTAAAATGTTAGACGTTCTTTTGGGATAGTACGGTAATAGGCAATATATTAAAATTTTCTTTTTTATTGCTAATAATGTATTCTCTTATACGCGTGTAATAAAGAGAGAAAAAAGAGTTAGAAGAAGAAAAATGGGTTAGGCTTTAAGTGTCAGCTGTCATTTGCCAATCCTTACGCTACAGACCTAATTACTGGCCAGCTCAATAAGGTGCAAAAGCAAATGTTAATTTCTATAGCGTGTTATTCCAAAGGAAAAGTCAGCGGTGCTGGCAGTCAGTGTCTCCGAGCTTCCCAGTTTCTTTCCGGGGCCCAGACCTTCTCCCCTCCCCTGACTCCCTCTCTGCCCCTCTCCTTGCCGGAGGTTGCAAAACCACCATGCCCCCCCTCCTTTCTTGGGGGTCTACAATCGCTTCCCAACTTTGAAGCATACTGCTGCTTTCTATAAATATTTTGGAAGCATCTCAAGGCTGGAAAAAAAAAAAAGCCACTTAGAAGAGACACATCTTGACAAATCGAGGAGTCCATGAGATCATCGGCCAGGTTTTTATTGTATTTCCCCTTATCCAAACCAGAATGTGGACTGCCCTGTTATATTTCTGGGAGAATAAAAGGAATCTGGCCATGTTCTGCGAAGCATCCGACATTCACATATTTTTCTGGCTGAGACGTTTTGCCAAATGTCAATGTTACTTGCAGAATGTGGCCGTTTTTATTTTAATCTGCAAATATCACTCCTGTGAATTATGACCTTTCCCTGGTTTGGGTATTAGAGTGGGAATCGGGGATGTAGTGAAAGGTGATCCAGGCAAGGGAACAACATTTTGGAAAATGCAAACTTAAGAGGTTCCTGTCAAAACATTCTTTGTTAAAAACGTGTTTCCCTCTTTGCTCATTTTCAGAAACTTTTTTGTTGAGGCTTGGAAACATCGAGCCTCTTCGTTTTCGACTTTTGTTCTTACTACAATGAATTCATACAGGTGGGCCTGGAAATATATATTAATTGAGCAAGAATTTATGGCAAACGCTTTGCTGCGTGCTAGGGATACATTGACGCACAAGCAGACAGGGTCCCTGTTTAACGGACATTATGAGTGAGGGCAGAATACAGACCATTTAATGATGTCAAGGGTTCAAAGTGTTTTGGAGGATGTACTGGATGATATGGGAGCATTTAATGCTGTTAACCTCGTCCAAAAGGTCAGGGGAAGCATCTGAGGACACAGTGACTATTGGGCTGAGTTACCTGAAGGCTGAGGAGATGGAGATGGGGTTTGGGGATGACCAGGTGGCTTAGAGGGAACAGCCCACACAAGGGCCTGGTGGGGCGACGGAGCATGGCATAGTTAAGGAAACAGTTTCTTGAGGCTGGTGCAGTGGTTAAGTTCACACGTTCTGCTTCGGCGGCCCAGAGTTTGCCAGTTTGGATCCTGGGTGTGGACCTACTCAGCACTTGGCAAGCTATGCTGTGGCAGCATCCCACATATAAAGTAGAGGAAGATGGGCATGGATGTTAGCTCAGGGCCAGTCTTCCTCAGGAAAAAGAGGAGGATAGGCAGCAGATGTTAGCTCAGGGCTAATCTTCCTCAAAAAAAAAAAAAAAAAGTAAAGAAACCAGTTTCTTACTGTAGGGTTGTAGGTAAGTGAAGGATAGAGGTGAATAATGACATTTTAGTCCTTATGAGCCCTATGGCGGGTAAGTACCTGAACTGTAGAAAATGGTGCATATAGGTATAGAATTCACAGCTCAGATCATACTCTAACATCCAAGCAGGGGAGTAGAACATCTTTATGAATTGTGATTCATTTGTATTCCTGTTCCCAATGCTAGTGAAATAATGAGACGTTGGAAAATCAAAGCAATCAGGCATTATTTTTTTTTCCCAGAGGAAGTATGCTCTCCATTTACGCTCCATGTGTTTCTTCTACTAGTTCAGCAGCTGAGGGAGTCCCCGTGAATGGGAGGAAAAGGCACATGGATTGGCATTCTTGATTGGGAAGGTCAACCCTCTTTCTTCCCCACTCCCCCTATAAATCTTAACAGATCTGACTCCCCATACGCCCCACACTCAGACTTTGGCCTCAAGGTATCTGCTCGAAATCAGAAGCGGTTTTAATAAATTTCTTCGCTGAAAGTGTGATCATAGCTCTTCTCCCATTGGAGGAAGGGAGTATGTGGAAATATGCATTTATCGAGCACCTCCTATGCACTGAAGATTTCTGTACATATTCTCCGTTTATCCTCACTACTCCATTATCGCATCAGTTCCATTACACAGGTGAGAAAACCGAGGTCAGAACTCTAAAGCCTGCGTTCGTCTTTGAATTGGATTATCGATCCACTCACCCTCCTGAGGAAGGTTGATCTCACCTGTATGCATCTTCAAATACCTTCTTCCACCTCCTTTCCACCCTATGTCCTCCACACACTAATTTCTTTCTCGAGTCGGTGGAAGGAGCAGAGGATGCTATTCAAGGACTGTTCCAGAACCAGTAACACGAAGGAGCAAGGTACAGGGATGTCTAAGAGTCTTCATTGTCGCAAACTTAGTGAGGAGGTGGTAAGCTGTTTGCTTCACTTTGGGTGTAACTGGCACATTGAACCAGAGGACCCAAGGTGGGGGTAGCCATCAAGCAACTTTGTCTCTGCCACCCACCACTCTGTAATATTTAGTCAGTAGGGGAAGTTCTTCCTCTGTCCCTGGGTGAAAGCTAGTGCAGTCGTGGGCTTTTTCTGCCTATTTTTTGGTAATAAAAGATCTATCGTCCCTTTAAATCACCAAGCACAGTCTCCTTCCTGAAGCTAGGATGCCCAGGTCTATCTAATACTCCAACTTCAGACTGGACTTAAAATTCAATTGTCTCCCTTCTCCCAGGTAGGACCTGCTAATTGGCCTCTCTTTTCTTTTTCCACTTTTCTGCCCCAACTGGCCAACTCTGGCTTCTGGGTTTGAGCGGGGGGGGGGGGGGGGGGGGCCAGGTGGGGAGGAAAAGCAGCAGAGTGTGGGAGTCCTTGCTTGACTGACACTATCGTACGATGGCTCTGGACTCTCTCGACTGACTCATCCTCTCCTGGGCACTTAGGCAGGTTCTTGGGAGATGCCTCCTCACTGGGGACCCCTCATCTGCCTCTCCTTCACCTGGGCTAAGACAGCACCCTGTGGCACATCGCCTCGTCTTCCTGTAACCCCAGGAATCTTGCTACAGCTTTGGCACCCCTCTGCTGGGGTCTTCCCACCTCTCCAGGTGTCCCTGCTAACTTCAGGTGACCCACAACAGCTCTCACACATATAACCCACATCTGGGCTGTGAAACACACTCAAAACTCTTTGCTCCAACAAATCCTGAGAGCGAAGGGCTTTCCTAAGGCAACCACTCGTCTTCCGGCTGACAGAGAACCAGTCTGCGTTCGTGTCCTTTCTCTTTCTCTGCTGGCAGCTGAAGTCCGCTGGGTTTCCTCAAATTTCTTCTTGTCCTGGAGTAAAAAGTGTCCTCTCCACCCTACTCTCGGGGGAGGTAGAGCTTCTGGCATAAATCCCTAAAAAGAAACGCGTTCTCCTTAGTTCTTCTCTTTGGATCCTTCCATACATTTGATAGAGGCGAGGTGTATCAGTCAACTAATTAGCTCCTGGACACCTGCTTTGGAATTTTTGTGCCACAATCTAAGTCTCATGTCACATTGGTGTCTGTGATAATATGTGTCAATACCCCACATCGTGCTTCCTGGTCTTCGTGTCGTTTACCATGTGTCCTCCCAGATTCTCTCACTAAAGAAACAGGGTCTATTTCCCCACCCCTTGAGGCTGGGCTGGCCACGTGATTTGTGGCGGAAATGACTCCGTGCCACTGCTGAGCCTTGGCATCAAGAGGCCTTGTGTGTTTCTTCTCTATGTCTCTCTCTCTCTCTTCCAGCCCACCTCTGCTCTCACCATGAGAATGTGCCCAGGCTAGTCCACTGGAGGATGAGAGACACGTGGAGCAGAACCAAGACGCCCCAGTCACTCCAACCAACAGCCAGCCAACCCCAGGCACGTGATCAGTCCCAGCCAAGAGGAACAGAGCTGCCAGCTGCTCACTCAGACGCATGAGCAATGATTGTTATTATGTGGCACTGAAGCTTTGTGTGTTTTATTACGTAGCATTATGTCGCCATTAGATAAACAAGAAGCATCTGATGTCTATAGCCTTAGGAAATGATATGGGCTGGGCAGTGAGCCGAGGAGTCGAAAGAAAGATTTCTTGGACTCTCAAGGTCTGGTAGTAGTGCTCCTTTGTTCAGAGAATGTTCGGGGACAGGACCCATGGGCAGTGAAGAGCTGCAGGCATGGGGGCAGGACCCATGAGCAGTGAAGGGCTGCAATATGTTGAGGGTTAAGGCTAAATTTATAAGGCATGGGTACATGATTTATTTTTACAAGACAAAGGAAAAATAATATAAAAAGTCATTAAAATGGTATCAGTGCAGGTGGGGTCTGGTTATCGTGTGGTCATATAACTTGAGATATGAACCGGGTCGTCTAGATGGGCGTGTAGGCCAGGACGCCTTGGGCTTCTCTCCCTGGGGCAGTCTTGATCCTCATCAGACTCCATCTGAAAATTCCACATTGTCATAAATATTGCTCCAAAACTCCATTTACTTTCTAAGTAAAAAACAAAAAAATTACTCATCCCCTCCCTCCAGTCCTTTTTTCTGACACTTAAAAAAAAAAACTCATGGTATTTCGCTTGTTTTAACCATATATAATGACAATACAGATTTTACAGTTTGCTCTATATGACGCTACTCCCTGGAAATACTCCGTGATGCGAGATGTCCAAGGTCATAGATGTTTAGAGGATGTTTCATGGGGCCAGAACTAAGGTGAGGTGAGTGACACATGTGCCTCAGGCACAAAATCTGAAGGGGTGCCCAAAATCTCCATAATCAAGATGAATACTATTTTAAGAAAATATCTTAAATAAAAATTAATGCAAAAAGCCATGATGCACAAAATATCACCATCTTAAATAAAGACAAGGTCATTAACAGTGCCATATCAAGCTACATTAGAGCCTGAAATGAAAGAAACAATCAGTGCCACTAAGTTGATATGCCTCTTCCCTCCACCCTTTATAATACGTATTACTGCAGTAAAGGCTCTGAGAAGTCCTGCACAGAAGAAATCTGTGGGGCTTCATTGACTGTTGCCTTGTTTAAAAGCACATGGGGAAGGAGAAATACAAGGCTAGGGAAGCTGGTGGGGCCTGTTCCCAGCTCATTTCTACACTACCCCGAGAAGAGTTTGGAGTCAACTTTTGAAAGAGAAAAGACAGACGATAGGCATTCCATGTCTGTTTTGTGCAGACAAGCCTGAAAAGCAGTGGGAGGTGATAGTTATGAGAACAGGCTCTGGGGTAAGACTCCTGGGTTCAAAGCACAGGTCAGCCCCTTGCAGCTGTCTGACCTTTAACCGCCTGTTGCCTCAGTTTCTTCATGTGCCAAATGGGAAGCATAACATGGGGCTCTCAGGAGAATCCGTGCTTGGTGGGTTGGGATGTGCTTTGTAATGCCCAAGGCCACGGCAGGTTGTTTCAATTTTTATTTTTATTGTCATTAAGGGGTCTATGACCCTGTGGGTCTCCGAGGCCAAGTCTTTGCAGCTTGGAGTTCTTTAAGAATTGAGAATTAGGCAACAGGTTTATGTCACTCGTGGTCGCTCAGGAAGAGGAGCAGAACGAAATCTGCTCAGTTTCAGCTGCATCGAGATGTGCATCTGATGTCTGGACTGGGAGTGAATTCCACCGTGAAGGGGCCGGCCCGCCAGGCCTCTTTGCACTGGTCTCCCTCAGGGTGGAGCCATGTGCTCTGACTCCCTCTCAGGCACGCACGGCCCTGGGGCCCCAGAATGTTCCTGCTCATCGCTTCACACCCAGAGCAGATGCTGCAGAGCCTGGGCGGGGGGGGCGGGCAAGTCTCAGTGCCCACATTCCTCACTCCCTCCCCAGGCACGGGGTGGGGAGGGGATAGTGGGAGCCCTCTTCCAGGATGCCTCTCCTGCTTCCCAGCCATGCTGATCCAGAAGCTTTGGGAGGACACATGTGAATCCTGAGACATCCCAGGCATTGACTAATGGAGTCAGCCCAATGGACCCATTTCCTCAGTGCCCACCAGGGGCCTTTCCTGACTGGCAAATGTTAGTGGAGATGGCAGAGTAGCTTACAGAGATGTGCCAGTGAGGAGAGGGAGGTGCTTGGGTTGATGGAAGATGACACCAATTTTTAAGGTTGGTTTGGTTCACGTGAAAGTGACCCCAGATTCTAAGGTGTCACTTCTGGTCAAAGATGCCCCTCACGAGAAAACAAGTTATAAAAGCGTTAAGAGGCTGGGGTCTGGAAATTGATTTGCCTGGGTTCAAATCCTGGTTCTATCACAGCTGTGTGGCTTCAGGCAAGTTGCTTAACCTCTCAGGTGCTCAGCCGATGTTTGAATAAACCTCCTCTGGGAAGCATTTCCTAACTTCCCCTACCAGAGATAGTGACTCCCTCTTCTGAGGTCCCACAGCTTCTTGTGTGTATATAAATCAAAAGACTTACCAAACCATAATGCTATCTATCTATCTACCTATCTATCTATCTATCTATCCATCCACCTATCTAACTATCCATCTGTTCATCCATCATTCATCCATCCACCTATTTATATCTGTTTTTCTATTAGCACCTAAATTAACAATGTGAAAATGAGTTATTGTGAGGGACCCCCAGGCTTACAACTAGCTTTCTTAAGATTGACAATAGATTTTGAAATCCTTTCATGTTAATAATTACACATACACATCATTACTTTAATCACTGCAGAACGGCTGATCAAATGGCCGTATTTATTAACTAATCCACTGTCATCGGACAGTTCAATTTTCCCAATTTTTTTCTCTTTTATGAACACTGCCAATGTAATAAATCTCTGCAGACCTTCGTAATTATTTCCTTGGGTAAATTCCTAATAATGGAACAGCTGAGTCAATGGCTATCTCCTTTTGAAGTCCACGTTGTCAGTTTTCCCCCTGTCGGTGGACGCCCCCAGCATCAGTGCGTGAGAACACCCGGCCCCCCACGTCTGTGCGAATGCTGGAGGCTTTTGGTCTTTCCTCCTTGGCCAGTCTCATTGTTCTAATTTTCAGCCTGGGGTCTGCAATAGGATGTGCCATTTAGCACGCTGTCACAGGTCACTCCTCCCGGTGGGTGGGTCCTTTAGGGCCTGGTTGGCCAGCGGCTGACTTATGGAGCTGAGACCCCAGCCCCTGCGGTCACGGCCCATGATGGACCACCCCTGGAGGGCTCACAGCCTCTTCCTCCCCGGCCGCCACTCCCAGCATCACCATCAGTCTCCAGGATAGGGTGGGAACCAGAAGTGCTTCTTGTGCTGGAGTTGCTGCTGACTTGCTGTGAGATCTTGAGCAAATGTCTTTTTCTCCCTGGGCTTCAATTCCTTCAAGTGCAAAACGAGAGGAGAGGAATGGATCTCTAAGGCCTCGTCCAGTCCCCACGTTCAGTTTCTGACTTCTCAGGTGGCTCCACATCCTTAGCTGCTCAGTGAGGTGGGCACCCCACCAAGAGAGGGTTCTCTAATTACCCCGCGTGAAGGGGGCCTTGTCCTCGGAGTCCCTCCAAGGCAGCGGTCCTCAAAACATCGTCCCTGGACCAGCAGGATCAGCACCACCTGAGAACTTCTTAGAAAGGCAAATTCTCAGACCCCACCCCAGAGCCTGTGAACCAGAAACTCTGGGGTTGGGGTCCAGAAATCTGTGTTTTAACAAGTCCACCTGGGGATTCTGATGCACACTCAAGTGTGAGAACCACTGCTCTAAGGTGCCTGGAGCACGCTTCCGAGGTCATTGTCAACCACTATGAGTTATTGTCAACGTCACGCTGTGCACTGACCACGCACCGGGCAGGTGCTGACGGCTTTATGTGCTTGTGTCAGTGAGTCTCCACAAAAGCTGTGAAGTGGGTGCTCTGAGGTTTATCCCCGTTTTACAGATGAGGAAACTGATGCGTAGAGAAGTTAACTTGCCAGATGTCACAGCAATTAAGGGGCAGAGCTAGGAGTAGAGACTAGATCTGTCTGTTCCAAAGCATGTCACATACCTGCCTTTCCCTGGGAGATTTCGTTGTCAGCCCCAAAGTACAAGGGAAGGAAAAACAGTTGGATTTAGCAAAGTCATGAAACTCCTCCCTGGAACTTACCCTTGTTTAAGCATTGGAATTACCTGGGTTTTTCTTAAACTTCTTAACGCCCTGGCATCGCCATTTCTGGGCAGTGGGACCTCCACCCTTTGTTTGATCCTCAGTGACTCCAACATGCCCCTAAGAGTGAAAGCCGCTGGTTTCAAGAGTTTCCTCCCAGTTGGAGAGTCTGGCTTCCACCTCCCCCTTTATTTCTGCTCGATGCTGCCCCCACCACCGGCTTGGAGGGTGTTTCTCCGGCATGCATAGGGAGAACCCACAGAACAAGCCATGGACTCATCAATGGGTCCTGTGCAGTGAACAGAATTCTAAGTGTGGAGCTGACACATTTTACAAGTGGGGAAACCGAGGCACAGAGGGGGGCCAGTGAACTTCCCAAGATGGCACAACAAATCCTTGTCGGGGAGGGTCGCTCAACGCCCCCTCCCTGAAATTGCTTTTTCTCCCAGCTCAGCAGCCTGAAGCATTAAACCCTTTCACGAGAGCAGCTCTCAAGTCCTTCTGTGGTTTTGGTTCCTCTTCAGCAACAGCACTTCGCATTTTCTCCTAAATTCCTTCCAGCTGTCAGGTAGGAGAGCCCCCTGATAAGGATTTCCCCAGTGTGGGAGAGAAACATTTACCAGGGGTAACTGAGCACACCAGGCTCCCACCCTGACAGTTCCCAAGCATATGGAATATATTGTGGTCGGAGGGAAATATATTTTAAGAATTTCTCCTGCATCTTTTCAGATACATTCCACCAAGGATTACTACAGGTGTCATGAAAAGTGGGTTTTTGCTCTTTCGCCCCAAGGAGGGGGCAGGCTTTGGCGGCAGAATCAGTTCCGTGAGTTTGGGAGCCAGAGCGAGCCTCAGCCCATGGATGGAAAAGGAGCCTGGACCCAAACTCTCCCGGGTCCTAAGGTTTGACTGTGTCTCTGTTTTCTCTGAAGGGTGTGTTCAGGCTGGGATATTAATGAGAATGATAAATATTTATTGAGTGCTATCCCCGACTCTATTCCCTTCCCACATATAGTTTCCTTATAACCTATCACGCATTCATCCGGATTTTTCTTTGTTTGTGGTCTGCCTTCCCTCATGAGGGCAGCAACTTCTCTTGGGTTGTGCCCCAGCTTCTAGAAGATTGCCTTTCACACAGTTGGTACTCAGTAAATATCTGATGAATGAATGGGCCGACCATTTCACATTCATCCTATCACTTAATGTTTGCAGCAACCCCATAGGGTAGGAACTCCCATTTTATAGGTGGGAGGAGTGAAGCTCAGTGAGGTTAATAAGTTGACCCAGATCACACAGCTTGTCTTTGGTAGATCCTAGATGTACACACAGGCCTATGTAATTCCATAGCCCATGTTCTTAACAATCCTTGGGAGAGGCAATGGAAGTGCTTCAGGAGGCTAAGTCTTTGGGTGGACAACTGGCACCCAGCGTGTGTCAACCGTAGGCTGGGCATCAGAGCTATAATGGTGAATAGAACACACTTGCTGCCTAGGAAGAATTTCTTGTCTACTGATGGAGAGAGATGAGTCAACAAGCAATGATAATGCAGTATGATAAGTGTTAAGATAGGGGGACGCTCAGGGGACCATGGGAGCATTGAGGACATCTCTGCCAGAACCGGGGAAGGCTTCCCAGAAGAGGTGACAGGTCACAATCATCATCATCTTCACCATTCTTCATCATCATCATTGTATGACAATGTCTTCAAAACGAATTTACTGAGATCTCTTTGTTCCACATACCATGCCAAATTCTATACATTTTTGAAATGTAATTCTCAAAATAACCCATCAAGATATGATTACACTGATTTTATTATACTCATTTCACAGATTAATAAACTGAGGCTAAGTGAGGTTAAATAATTACCCAAGTCCTAGGGCAAGAGTCTACACTGGAGTGGATCTCAGTTCTTTCTGGTGCTAGAGTCATTGCCCTCCATTTCATTCGAGACCTGAAGGATAAATGTGTGTGGAGGGGTCATCCACATAGAGGGGCAGAAATGTGTTTCTAAGGAGAAGGAACATCGTGGACAAAGGGTGGGAGGCAAGAGGGGCAGACCTATACGGGAGAGGTAAGCAAAGGGCTTCAGAAGCTTTACACCAAGACCCGGGCTACTAACTCAGGTGACCTCACCTAAGACATAGCAGGATCTCAGACACATGCCTGGGCTTCTACTGGGTCTAATTAGCAGAAGCCATGAGGTTAGCATTATGTGGTACAAAATGTGGTTTGTCAAGCAGTGGAAGTTATGGGCAGGGCTGCTGCCTGGGGCCAGCGTGGGCAGAGGTGGGCAATGGTAATGCCACACTCAGGCCAACTGGCTCTCAAGACCCTCCCTGTCTTGCAGGTTGGTCCCTGAGGTTGCATTGTAATTCCAGCCTTAGTTCCAGACCCTGGGGGTCTTCCTGGCCTTCCCTTCCTCTGGACAGATGGCTCTTCCCATTTGAAGGATCAAGGGGCCCAGACACTCAGATGGAGCTGTAACTTTCTTTGCCTCACTGAACCTTGAGGGGCCCAATTTTCTGTCCCCATCCTCTCTTCCTGACACTGTGTCATGGTCCCTTACTGAAACTTTGCCTTTGTAACACCTGGTCTGTCCACTGCGTCAGATGTATTCTGATGCTGAACTCATTTCTTCTTCTGGAAAAATACCATCCACAGTTGGTCGAAGTGAGCAATGAAGCATGCGGTTTCTTTCTAACGGGGCAGCTGATTTAATCAGGCCACAGCTGGTTGGATCATGTGCTCCACTGGTCTCAACTGATCACTTAAAAGACAACAACCCGTTGTCCGACAAGATACCCAAGACCTTTGAGGACTGGCATACAAAATGAGGCGGTTTCTCTGTTATTACCTTCTTTTGTGTTAAATGCATATTTTTTAGCATACCACTTTAATGCCACTGTTGATATTTTTACTAAATTGTTTGAGTTATTTTCTTAGCAGTTGCTCTCAGGGTTACAATATGCATCTTAAGCTCTCACTATCTCCTTTAGATCAATACTGATTTTATTCTGGTGCAACATAAAAATTTGACTCAAAGAAAGCTCCATTTCCTCCCCCTACTTTGTACTCAATCCTTTGAAATCTGCTTGTCCTGTAATGCAAAAAATACACAAAACAATCATAATGTTGTAAAAGTATATTGAGCATTTCTTCGGACCAGGCGCTATGCCAAGCACTTCTCACAGGTGAAATTATTTAATCTTAAAAGCCAAACCAAACCATAGGGTTGTTCTATAATTATATGCATCTTGGAGATAGGAAGAATAAAGTCTAGAAGGGTTTGGGTCATTTGCTCAAGGACGTACTGCTGGCAAGTGGTAGAAATGGGATTCTAATGCATGTTTGCCTCTTAACAACCTTGGTCATGAGCAAAACTCTATCAGGCCAGATTAAAAGGTGGTGAATCCAGATGTGCTTTATGGGTAAGAGATGAGAAATTCAAGGTTGAATTCTAGAGCCTGAAGCCAGAGCTCTTAAGGTGGCTAAGAATTGTTAGCCTCTCCCTTCCTGAGCAGCGCTGAGTTCAAGAGCTGACCAGCACTCAGGGAGCGTCCACTATGTCACCAGGGCTGGGGAGAGCGATGTCACAGACGCATCTGCCAGAAGCCCACTTGTGCCCTGACCCCTTCTCACTCAGCGTCCTCCCTCTGAATCCCTGCCCCATCCATAGACATCGGCTGGTCCTAGCAAGGGAGCATTAAAAATGCAGCCAAGTGCAACTTGCATATTTTCCACCTTCTCAGTGAGCCTGAACTAATGGGTCAGTCCAAAGTGGCTCAGAGGAAATCAATACTTTTCCCCTGGTCCCTGAGCTCCACGATGAGTCTGACTCAGTTGCCGCCTCCTGTTTAACCCTTCCCTGTATCTGCCAAGAAAGCACTAAACGTTCTTGCTTCTCAAGGGGCAGAAACTCCCTCTGTGTTTCCTCTCCCCAGAGCTGGAGCTGAGATAACGTTCTCCGCTCTCCGGCCATCTCCCAGACATATCTGCTTTGAATCATTGCCTTAGCACATCCAGGGAGCTAAGCTTCCCCTTTAACAAAAGGCAGCACTTACTTTGGGGCTGATTCAAATCTTGGAGTCATTCCATCCCTCCTTACTCACTTGAATCTGGTGGAAGTCAATAAATAGAATGGTGGAGAAGGTGTTGATGGCTCTGACCACTCCCCTAAGGACTCTTCACACAGCCCAGCATCTTCCCTCACGAGACAGATCTGTGTCATTTAACTTTCTTTCAGAATTTGAAAGCACTTTCTTCTTTGGCTCTCCAACCATTTTTTCAATTAGGATCAAACAGATCCCACTAATCTCTTTTAAAAGCTAGTACGTGACTGAGCCAGGATTCGAACACAAGTTGTCTGACTTCAGAGCACAAGCTGTGTCTTGCTGGTACCCATTACAACCCATCACGTGGCTTCAATGCCTGCCCTGAGTCATATTGATGACCACTCTGCCAAGCCCACCCTGACAGCCGAAAGATGACTGCATTTTACAGAGGGACAGAGGGAGGTGCAAGAGGGAAGGAAATCTGAGCCCAAGAATCCCAAGATGGAAGAAACAGAAATGGAAGGTAATATCCCTTCTTCCCATGTTCGCCGCTCTCCACTCGGATGCTTTGAGAACATCCCTTTCTCTTTCTCACTGCAAACATCCTGACTTAGTTTGACATCTGGATTGATCAGGATACAGGTGCAATTGCTGATCCAAAGGCTCAAATCGATAGTAACTTAAATAAGATGGGTTATTTCTCTCTTGGATCCATCCAAGTATCAGCCATCCAGGGCTGAAATGGCAGCTCTATGGTGTAATGTGCTCAGGCTTGTTCTATCCATTCACATCCCATCAGTCTAAACTTAGTCACGTGACCACAAGTAACTGCAAGGGAGTCTGGGAAATGTAGTCTTTAGCTGGATGACCATATATCTGGTTAAAATTTGGGGGGATCCCTTACTAAAGGAAGAAGGGGAGAATGGATAGCAGGAGACAAACAGCAGTTTCTGTCATAAGCATTGAAATGATTGGCAGTGACACATATTTTATACATATACACTTAATTATGTGTGTGTCTGAATATCCCATATATTCACTACCACAAAATCATAGGTGATATTTTGGTATGATTTTTCCCCCAGACATTTTGTATCAGTTAGGTTCCAGAAGGAAAGACATGATACACTCAAACAAGCAATTGAGGAGAGCTTAATAAATAAACTACTGAAAAGATGGCAGGGTACAATACCTCAGGGCTGGCAACCGTGGTGTGCCAGTCTGTGTCCACTCAGGAAAGTGGAATCTCAGAAGCTTTCGTAACATGCCTGTGTCTGTCAATCTATCAGTTTAATTCAGTTTATCTATCTATCTATCCATCTCTATCTGTATGTATATATATTTATATAAGAAAAAATGTATACATATTAAGTGAAGTCATCATTAATTTTGTTTTTTTCTCCTCATGCTTATTTCTTTTGGGAGTGGATATGACACAGATTGTTTTGAAACTGAAGACAAGTTTCTTTCTTCTACCCCTTGTTAGCTGTGTGATCTTGGATTGGCAACTTAACCTCTCTGGGATACGCCATGCTTATTTGTCAAAGGGGGTTACCACCACCTGCCCTGATTCCTTCTGAGAGCTCTGATGGGAAAGGACTGACGAGAAAGGGTGGAAATGGTGTCTCAGGGTATAGAACACTCCACAAAGTAGACAAACATGTTGGTGAAACCCAATCAGGAATTCATAACCCAAGGAACCTTAGCTCTTTCCTCTTCAAAGTCGCAGCAACTTCTACAGAGTCAGCTTAGCCAGGCCCTGCTCCAAGGATCAGAGTCAGAGAGAGCTCCTTACTATGCCCTTCAAGGCCCTATGTGATCTAATCCTTCCTGATCTTCAGCTTCGTCTCTCATGCTCACTATGCTGCAGCCTCCATGGCCTTCTTTCTGTTCCTTGATCAAACTGTGTTGATGTCCACTTCTGTCCTGTAACTCTGGCTGTTCCCTCTCCTAGAATCCTCTGTTCCCAAATCTTCTCACGGCTGGCTCTCTTACATGATGCAGGTCTCTACTTAAATGTCACCTCCTCAGAGAAGGCTTCCAGGATCACTCAGTCTAAAATCCTGCCTGTGATACTCACTCCCTCATCTACGCCTTGTTCCATGATTTTAACAGCACTCACCACTCTTTGAAACCTTACTCACTTATGTTTTATCTTAATAGTCCACCCACTAGGATGTACATTCAGTGAAAGCAGGGACTTTACTGCAGGAGTAGCATCTGGGATGTGTCAGACACTCAAAAATTTATTAAAAAAACAAATCAGAAGAGCATGTCTGGAGAGTGGGGAGAGCAAGATCTGAATTATTGGGATAAGTTAGCCCCATTTGACTACCATGGCAGAGACTGTTAAACATCTCTCAATACCTGCTTCCCTTCCTTTAGTAATAGAGCCTCCAAATTTTAGACACTTGGCTAATTAGAATGAAGATTACATTCCCAAGCCAGGCTTGCAGCTAAGTAAGTCAAAACAGAAAAGACGTGTGCTTTTCAAGGTAATACCCTTGGAAGGAAGAGGTATACTCTTTCCTCCCTGCTTCACCCTTCTCAGAAAGAAGGTTGGAATGCAGTCTTAATGTCAGGAGCTGGGGCAGCCATTTTGGATCACAAGATGGATGCCTCATGTTAAGGATGGCAGAGCCACAAGTTGGAAGGAAGCTGGGTCCCTGACACTGACGAGCCTCTGAGCCCTTGACCATGGACACAGATTTCTACTTTCAGGAGAAACAAATTTGTATTATATTCTAGGCACTATATTTAGAGGTCTCTCTGTTAAAGTGGCTTCATCTAGATCTAAACTAATATATCTACTTTCCCTATAGTTTCACAGTCTAATCACGGATGTAGCTATAAAAGATTTCATGCTCCTTTCTCCAATCTCTGCTGGGTCACTGTCCTGACAGCAGTTGAAAGGTCTCACTTTTGGAAAATGTATTCAAGAGAAATGACCATTCCCCCTCGTCCAAATCTAGCTAAGCTTCTGACATAGACAAACGTTTCTTGAGGTTTGGTTCCTCCTGGGATTTTGGAACCCACAGTTGAGACAGCTTCTTTCCTTGCGGTTACCTGAGATCCCCTCTTTGCAGCAAGTGCCCTGGTTTTAGGTTTGTTACCTTTTCAGTAATAATTTATCTTCTCTGTTTGTGAAGGTCAGGAAATGGAATCTGTGGATGCTTTCTAACCCGAGAGGGAGAACTTGGTTTGGATTTCCAACTTTCAAGCCCCATCACAAAAGACAGCATCTAAATTTAAACTGGAATTTGAAACCTCCTCCTCGGGTGGGGTGGGGTTTGACAACTCTGGCAAAGGTTTTGTTGGGACAAGTTTCAAATTCTCTTTAGTGAAGTTGTTTTGCTTATTAATTTTTGTCTTTAAAAATAGACACGTATATAGTTTCCATAGGGACTCCAGAAAGCCAAAGCAGAATTATTTTCTTTGCATAACCCTGATTTTGTTACAAAGGGTGGGCTGTTCAGATTTAATTTCTTTGGGAAAACAGGCACTATGGAGCTATGTGCTATTCCAGGGTGGAGCACAAAGCTGTCGCAAAGGAGTCTGGGAGTCTTGGACTGCTATGCCAATTCTTTAGTGAGGACATAACACATGCTAAGCACTGTGGCACATAAGCAGGTTTATTAGGATGCCGAACTTCACAGCCCCTCTCTCCCATAAGCCTCTTCCCCTGCTAGGAAGGGCCCAGCAAGGTATGCACATGGAAATAAGTTTTGCAAAATTCACAAAAGGAAGGGTTAAGACCCTTTTCTCTTTTTAGTCCAACTTTCTCTCCATCACACTTTCCCTCATGTCATTTGTGGCCTCAGGCATTTTTGGGATACATCTCAGGGGAAGTTGAATTGTTAATATGTTTAGTTTGGGTTCAGTGGTATATTTTTCTGTGGTTTGCGGTTACTTCTGTGTGTGGTTATTGCGAGGCCATCCTAGTGGGTCCTGGGAATGTGCCTACTACCAAGGTTGTGGCATGAACATGTCCTGTGTCACCTGGCCCCAGAAATCTGTGGGGAGTGGAAAAAAAACTTTCTAGAGGAAAGACTGAATTGTCGAGATTGAACAATATTTAAAAAAATGATAGTTTATGTGAAGAGATGGAGTATGCAGCCACCCCAAAATGTAGTGGAAATATTATACAGTGTGTCAGGCAGTTCATTAATGAAAATATTGTGTTGTTTTAATAGATTTTGTGCCTTTTATAGTATTTGTCAACTTTTGAAAACTTGTGATCTCTTTTCTCATGCTAAATAAGCATTCGCTTTCATAATTAATTGTGCATTCATAATTTCATTTCATTTCCCTTAAATGGGCCTCCTGAAAAGTATAAACTTCAAGCCCCACAAACCTTGAGTCTGCGTCTGGTTATGGGGAGAACACAGTGGTCTATGCAGAGAAGATAGTGGGACATATTCTCAAGCACTGAATTGACTAGAGTTTTCATTTAACAGCAGAGTGGACTGATATTTAAAGAATCCTCTACAACCTGAATTGGCAAACTACAGCCTGTGGACCAAATGTGGCCCACTGCCCATTTTTGTAAATAAAGTTTTATTGGAACACGACTGTGTTCATTTGTTTGTGTATTGTCTATGGTTGCTGTCACACTACAATGGCAGTGCTGCCTTCATTCGTTGCAACCAAAACTGTCTGGCATACAAAGCTTAAAATATTGACCATTTGACCCTTTGCAAAGAAAGCTGACCACTGTTCTAGACTATGGACTCCTCAAAGATGGCTAACGGCAGGCTGGGCCCCTAAGAGCTTTCATCAATGTCTTGTCCACATAGCTATCAAGAGGAGTCATGAAGCTCTCTCATGCAATACACCCAAGCCAAGATATGTCCCATTAAAACCACCCTTTTCCAATCGTGCCTTGATCATATTCTTCCTCTTCTGCTCAAACACATCTGATGGCTCCCCAGTGCCCACAGGACTATGTGGACAGGCCTCCATGCTTTTCTGTGACCAGGCTCCGTCCCATCTCTCTAACATCTTCCCCATTCTCCTCCATATTCTCTCTCCTGGCCACAGGGGTTATGTGGATATTCCTGCCTCCAGAAAGTTGGGGAGCTGGGATTCAAACCTTGGACTACCCGTCTTTAAAATCTACACTCTTAACCACTGTATTAGAGTGTCCCACTGGCAGAGATTTACAGAACCCCAAGTTGCAGCTGGGGACATAGCCACCCAGATAAAGACTACATTTCCCAGTCTCCCTTGCAGCTCATGGCCATGTGACTAAATTCTGGCCAATGGGATGTGAGAAGGAGTGACACGTACAACTTCCTGGTTGTGCTATCAAAGAGCAGGGGTGTGTCCTTTCCTTCCTCACTCCTCCTTCCCCCTGGCTGAGTGAGCAGCAGCCTTCTTAGATGCGGTGGGGAAGCCTCATGTTGAGAATGGCAGAGAAACCCAACGCAAAGAGCCTGGGTCTCACTCTGTGAAGCCACCCTAACAGTCCTGCATCACCCACGCTCAGACTATTACAGAGGAGAGAAATAAACTCACATCTTGTTTAAGCCCCATTTACTTTGCCTTTTGCTTCAGTGGCTGAACCTCCATCCTAACCGCCATCAGTCCCAACAATTTTGATGAGTTTTTTTCTGAGGTGGATGTAGCAAGAGGCTGGTGGAATGGGACTGTGGGCTGGTGAGCCTTTGGGAATTACTTGCAAGGCAAAGGACACGGCAAACTCTCCCGGTGCCATGAGCTTTCACGGAGGAGCCACAGCCACATTCTCAGAACCCAGATCCAGATCACACAGCAGCTGCCTCTGGAACACACCCTTTCATCCAACGTTCATTCCTCTGGCCAGGGCTGTTTTACAGGCAAAATAAACAGGGTCGACTGTTTCCATTGCAACTTCATGCTTTACAGGAAGGAAGTTGGAACTTGGACAAGGGACAGGTTTTCCCCGAGGGGAAGAGAGCGGGCCATTTTGGATCCTTCTCAGAGCGGATTAGGTTGGCTCCTTCTCAGCTGGGATTAATAAGCGTCATGCTCCAGGACAAATAGCCTGAGGATTTGCCTTGCTGAGTCTCTGGCCACTTCTACCTGGCTGTTTTGGGGTCCTCACTGGTACCAGTCAAGGGCAGTAGTCAGTGGGATTGTGTGGGAAGGTGGTACTGCCCCCAAATGCTTGTCCACCCCAGGGGTTACACTGCCGAACATTCCACCAGGAAGAAATGAATAACTTTGGCTCAAGCATTATCCTTTTCCTCCCCAGTCCTCATTTATGGGGAAAGAACAGCTGGCCCTATAAAAATAATTGGAGCTACAATTTATGTTGACTGGGTTTCAACTTCTAAATTCTGCACAGTGCTTGGTGGAGAGAGCCAAGAACAGAATCACCCCTGTTTTTCTAGCAGAGTTTGGGGATTGAAATGCCTTTGAAAGAAGCAGAATGTGGGCGGCTCATTAGCATCTCAGTATGAAATGAATTATCGGGTCCAGACTTCCCGGGAGGTGAGTCTGCTCTTCTTGTTTGAGCCCCAGGTGTTTGGGGACCATTTTTGCTATCACATTCAAAGACTGAGTTGATTTAGGCTCACGATGGCGTCCAGCACACGTTCGGCTTACAATAGGGCCTCAGGAAAGTTTGTTGAATGAGAAATAATACATCAGTCAGGGTCCCAGAAGGAAAAGATGATGAGATGACACAAATTGGGTAATTTGAAGGAGTTTAATAAGGAGCCTACTTATAAAGATGCGGGCAGGATGCGGGTTACTGTAAGGGCAAGGGAGCATTTTGTGAATAGTCATAGCTAATTTGGGGTTGGGGGTTCCTAGGTTTAAAGGGATGAGAGGAATTAACAGTTATTGGAACTTGAAGGAGAAACTCATGCGGAGACAGCTACCTTGAGAGGGTCCCTGCTCCTCTCAAGGAGTGACCTCCTGTCGATGTCACATCCAACATCCCAGAGTAAATACCACAACCTAACTCTACTCCTACCTTCCTACCTCCTGCTGGGGCCTCCCATGGGCTAAAGCCAAGCAGAAGCTGGGGAGAGTGAGATCCCACTGGTGCAGTTCACACAGGTCCGCTTCCCAGGCCCAGAGAGGGATGGAGAAGGGTGGGGAGTGGACCCACAGCACCTGGAAAATATCTGCCCCAAGTAGATATGAGCAATGCCCAAATGTAATGAGAACTTCTGGAAATGGCTATCATTCAGCAGAACCCCTCCTAACATGACATTGTGGTCAGGGGTGGAAAACTAATCAAAACAATAATAGTTAACAATTATTGAGTGCTTACCGTGTGCTAAATACTGCCCTGGACACTCTATATTATCTTAATGTTCATAACTCGCTGATGAGGTCAGCGCTCTTCTTTCCCCCATTTTACAGAAAGGAAGCAAGGCGTAAAGAGGTTAAGCTGTCCAAGGTCAACACAGTTGGCCAATGTCAGTGGTCAGGCCCCCTGGGAAGCAGGCTCTGAGACAGAGTTTGGCATGCAAGAGGTTTATTGGGGGTGTTCTTGATCAACACTTGTGGAAGGGAGGAGAAAGATGCAGGAGTGGGCAGAGGGGAAGGTCGAGCTGTAACTGAGCCTCAAAGCCTTGGGTGACTGCACGGAAAGCTCTGGAACTCAAATGTCCCTTTAGAGTCATCTCAAGTTGGGCCAAAATGGCTGGGCCTTTGAACGCCTACCACCACCAGCCATTAGATGTGGGCCATCCCCAAAGGGGATGACCATGGGCCACACAGTTCCCTGCAGCTGATGAGATCCCTGGAGGGGCTGACAGCTGGAGGCTCTCTGCAGACAGCACGCTCAGCATCTGCGGATGTCCTGGCATCACCATAGCAAGTGGCAGAGCCCAGGTCTCTGCTCCCACAGAGACAGTGCTCCTGTACCATTTTCCTTAGAATAAGATGCACTACAGTCATGCCAAGCATCACGTGTGTCAGCTACAGGCCGCCTCCAACAATTACTTCATGGGGCAACCTGTTCTGCAAGCTCATCCCCCAGCCCGGCAGCCATTGAGGGTTTATTCCCATTTCTGGCTGGCGTGTGAGACCTCGGAATGCATTTGCTCCAGGGCTCATCACCTCTGCATTCTTGGGATGCTATTGAATGTGTTGAGTCTTGGAATATTCCAGAATGACTTTTACAAATCCATCTCTAGTCATTGGCCCCCTTTCTCCCTTTGTTGGGCCTGTAGAGAAGTCTCTGCTAATGTAGTGGGGAGCTTCCAAAATCAGAATGGCTCATGAAAATTCCTCAGAAGGTGCCCGTTGGTTGACCAATAGACTCTCTCCCGATCAGGCCGAACAGATGGATTCTGTTTCCCAACATTAGAATCGATGGCTGTTTGTATGAGCATCGGTGAAGCCACCTGCTGGGCAAACTTAGGGGCCAGGTTGTATCACAACAAACATCTTTCAATGCTAGAGCCATCCTCCAGTTGGTGAGAGGCTCATGTGAGGAGGGGCTCACGGGAAAGGAAAGGGTGAGGCATGGCAGATGGGTCCTTGGTTACCCACCAGATCCAGACTCCTCACTCTTCTCCACCCTGCTCTGTGCTCCAAAGGTTGTTTGACGGCTATGGTCTGAGGAAGCTGGGCTCACTTGACCTCTGTCGTCTGGTTAAATTCGCCCAGAGGGAGTTGTCAGCAGGAGACTGGAGGGTGAGAAGGAAGAGGGTATTTGCTGCTTCTCTTCCTTCCGATGGCCCATGGCTTGGCAGTGGCTGCCTTCCTGTACCCACAGCCTCAGCTCCTTCAGGGGGTTCCCCGCCCTCAGGTCACACTGCTCCCTTCCTGCCCCTTCAGACTGGGGGTAGTAATTGCTCCCCACTGTTAGTAGTCCTGGGGGGCACTACCTCCCCACCTTGTTTCCCTCAACCCTGCCCACTCCTCTGCAAATGGTTCCTTATTTCAACTCCCTTCAACCAACCCTGGGTTT
Organism: Equus quagga; assembly: GCF_021613505.1. Classification (NCBI taxonomy): domain Eukaryota; kingdom Metazoa; phylum Chordata; class Mammalia; order Perissodactyla; family Equidae; genus Equus; species Equus quagga. The sequence continues at coordinate 74,937,260 of NC_060281.1, read as the reverse complement.
GCCATTGGTTCCCGAAAGGACACCAACTGACACATCACCCACCTCACCCTCGCCTCCGGGGTGGACACTCAGTGAGTGGAGCAGTGGCAGGACCACCTGTGCTATTGAATCTGGACTCTGATCACACACAGGGGAATTCTCCTAAACGTGATGCAGATCTGCTCTGACTCCGTTTAACTCCTTCACTTCCCTCCTCCCCGGAAACCACGGCTACTGCCAGACTAACCGCTCTCTCCCTGATGCCAAACCATCCCTTCCACCTTCACGGGTCTCACCGCTGGGTCACATAATGCCTTTCCTGGTGATAGCCAACGTGATTTTTTGAATTCGCAAATCTCCGCTTTGGCCTTGTCTGAGAAGCAAGTCTCCCTTCAGGAGAAAGGTGGTATAAAGCGTTTTAGGGTGAGGCTTCTTGAGCCAACTCTTATCCGGCCCAGATGAGTTCTGGGTATCATTTAGTTCCATCTTAGTTCCTCATCTGCGCAATGAGTATCTTGGTACCTGCCTCACAGGGCTGCTGGGAGGATCGCGGAGGCAATGTTTATAAAGGTTAGACCAATTTAAGGGCTAGAAACGGTTAGCTGTTAGTCATCACTGGGTCCTCCAGGTGAGAACCTCTCTGTCCATTCCGTCCTCCTCCCTCTTTAATTCAACCAATGTATACTGAGCGCCTGCTGCGTGCATCATCCCCATTTGCCTCTAGTGACATTCTCCTATACCTATGCAGCTTAGGCCAACATTATTTGGACAGGCAAGCCTTCCCCTGCTGCCCCTGGGGAAGTATCTGTGGGCTAGAGCCTTGATGTGTGCTATCTCACAGAATCGTCACAGGAAGGTCATAAGACAGGAGTTAACACACCCAATTTGTGGATGGGTAGAGTTTTCACTGCAAGTGTGGATGAGAATGTGCAGCAACAAGGATGCTCGTCTAGTATTGGAGAGAGTACACATTAGTACAGTCACTTTGTAAACAGTGTAGCCTCACCTCATGAGGTTGGTGACAAACACACCCTGTGAACCAGCAATTCCGTGCCTGGGGATGCCTGAGACACAGTCCTGCAGGTATATTCCAGGGGACACAAATGACAATGCTCATAGTAGCATCGTTTGTAAGGCAGTGACTGGGAGTCAAGCCAAAGGTCCACCATCAAATGGATAAATAAAGTGTGGTATATCCCCATACTGGAACACCGCTCAACAGTTAAAAAGGGATGAATTATAGCTGCATACTTCAAAATGGAGGACTCTCAAAGACATCATGCTGGGCTAGAACCCAACTCACGGAGGAATGCAAACAGCACATTTCCACATGCAAAAAGGCAAAATGAAGACAATATATTGTTTAGCGATATGTGATCACATCACACAGAGATATGTGATAAAACAATAAATAAAGGCAAGATAACAATCTCTCCCCCCAAAAAATTCAGGGTAGAGGTTACTTCTCAGCGGGGGTGGGGAAGAAGAACGATGCAATGGGGGAGGGGCACCAGGGGCTTCTGAGGCATGGCTAGTGTTCTGTTTCATTGGTGTTCCTTTTATCGTTGCTCTTTAAATTGCTCATATATATCTGGTATACTCTTTAGAAGAGATGACAGCTTGCAAAATAAGATTAAGTAACCTGAGGCTCAACTCACATGACTGGCATGTGGTAGGTCCCTGATTTCAGAGGCTCAAAGCTGAACTGCTACACTATACGTCTTCAGTCTCTGGGTTAGCAGAAATACAGGACGGTAAAATAATTGCTAAAGGAACAGGGCTCATAAACAGATGATTTAGTTTTCATACCACAAGTATTTATTGAGTAACTGCATTGTGCCAGGTACTGTCCAAGGTGCTGGGAATACGGAAGCAGATGAAACAGAGGAGGAATCTGCCCCCACACGCTTGGCATTCGAGGGGGGAGAGGGGCTAAGTAAATTTGATAAGTATGGTGAATAAGATTTTTTAAAAGAGATAAATGATTATAATACTATTATGAAATTTGCATAACTTTCAAGTATCTGGGAATCCGACTTTGGGGTTCAAATGTGCGTAGGTTTCTGGTCCTTTTATAAGTTCAGTGTCTGATAACTTCCTTTGGTACAAATGATAAACCTACTTGCTCTGAATACCATTTGCCTGTTTACGAGCCTTCTAACAATTTTTAAATGTCAAAGTAAGACTCACTGCAAAGCCATTTTGAATTAATTTTTTGTAACAAAAATGTATATTACACTACACAAAATATATATACTTCCTAAAAATAAAATATATTTTGTATTTTCTGTGTCCCTTTCATCTAGTTTCGGGTCTGACAAAATGTACTCGTGGTTTTTTTTCTTGCATGATTTCTCCCTCTCATACTGATGCTGTTTTATTGTTTGTGGCTTTACCAGTCTTGGGCAGAAGCAGGTGACTTTGAGGGAGGCAGCCCCCAGGACCTGGACAATGTCTTCGCTCCTGCATGAGTCAAGCCAAACCCAACCTCCTGGATCCCCTCCTGGGCAATCAAGGGAAGGGGCTGCAGGAAACAATCAGTGAATTGTCAGCCTGGCTTAATTGGGCTCCCAGAGATACTGAAAGCGACCCAGGAAGCCAAATATCCCAACTTCTCTCCCTAGAAGGCAAGGAAGCATGGAGGATGATGAAGAACCCATCAGACACAATACTAACCACTTCTTGCTTGTAAGATCTCATATGCTCCAAGACGGACATTATTGGACCCATTTTTCATATTGAGGAAACTGAGTCTCAGAGAGGGGACTCAACGTGTGCAGTGTCACACAGAGGCATGATCAGCATTCAGATTCAGGTCCGTTATCTTGCAGAAGCAGGGCTCTTAGATGGGAGACCCCAGTGAGATGGCCAGGGGTCCAGGAAAGACTAGGACAGCCTGAGGGAGAGAGATGGAAACCATGTGCCCTTCCTCACCCCATCCCCCAGCTCTGAACCCATCCTTGTGGGGCCTGGGAATCGGGTCAGACAAATCAAATATACAAAGCCCCACCTTTGTTTGACTGTCTTATCTAATGCCTTCTCCTCCTCTGGACAGCTGGGTCCTATCAGATGGGGAGCGGCTGTGTTATTAGGGCACAAGCCTCTCCCCACTGGCCTTTGAATCCATGGGAGACCTTGAGAGCCTGGGACATGGGGGGACTACAGCAGAGAGAAAAGTGGGTGGACTGTGCTGGTGGCAGCCTGCCCTAGACACTTTTTCCTCCACTGAAGCACAGCGGGTAGATGTTGGTCTTGGGTCTCTGTGAGACCCTCTGCTGGGCTATAGTCATGGTCTCCTCTCCATCCTCATATCAAAAGGAGGGACATGAAATATTTTCCCCCAATTAAGATGACTCAGAGACCCCCCCCCCCCACCCCCACCCCATCTCACCACCCAAACCCAAAGATTTTTTCTACAAACAAACTTTTGTGGCTCTCTTGGCTTCCCAGAATAATTACATCTTTAAGGGCTGAGCCCCCTTGATTAAGGCAAAGGACAGCAAGCCTAAGGATAAAATTCAGGGGCTGTCAAAGGTGGGAATAGACATTTTGCACGTACCTGTGCTAGGAGAAGACGATCACCCTATGTATGGATGCCTCCCTTCCCTCCTCACACTTTTTCTTAGGTAAGCGCTAAGCCATGGTGCATTTGGCACACGGTATTGTAATCATTAGTGTATCTTAAAACAGTCTTCTTTGTATCATCCAACAGTTTAAACTCTTTCCTTATCATCTATGTTATTGAAAAACATTTATTCTGTTCTCAAAAGTCTTGTTGCTGAAGTCATACGCACTCCACCATCACTTGTAGTAGCTGGTGGGCTGCCGTTGGGAGGATGTATCTTCCTCACCAGTCATCTCTTCTTGGTCATTTCCATTGTGTCCAGCCTCCATCCATAAGGTCATGATGACCTCTGCCCATTTCTCCATGATTGCTCAATTTGGGGTCCTCCTCCCTCACTTAACTGAGACCTCCTTTACAGCAGCACCTGCGTCTGCTTCCCTGATTCGTATCTGGCCCTAGCTCTGTGCTTGGTGCAGGGTAGGTGCTCAATAAACACTTACTTATTCTCTTCCTGGAAAGCCCTGAATCTTTCTGGAGCAAATACTGTTATATCTCCTCCACCCCGCCTCCTTTTCTTCTCACCTCTTTCTCCTTCCTGTCTTCTTCTGCCTTCTCTCCTTCTTCTCCCTCCATCTTCTATTTACTTCTCTTGTGCCTTAAGTCTGCAGAGGGTCCGTGCCTGCCCAGGGCATGGCACGGACAGGCTGTGCTCTCACTGGGGTCACTGATTTCCAGGAGTTTGAGTTCTGCCTCGAGTGGAGCAGGGGTTCCCAAACTCTCAACCAGCAGAATCGCCCGCGGACCTTGTTAAGGCACCGATGGCTGGACTCCAGTCCCAGAGTTTCTGATGCAGCAGGTATGGGGAGCAGCCCAAGAATGTGTGTTTCTAGCAAATTCCCAAGGCTGCTGCCGCTGCTCTGCAGACTGCACTTTGGGAACCCCTGGCCTAGAGCACCGCTCCTCTCTGCCGACCACAGGCTGGGCAGGTGAGGAGTGAGGGAGACCCAGCCTCTAAAATCAAGCTCTACAGCCAACTCGGTGGGTTGCCCTGGGAGGTTGGGTTCAGTCTTTTCTTCCAAACAAAGGCCACAGGGACAGTATCCCATCAGGATGCCTGTAAAGACATCATCTGAAAATGCCTTTGGCGTGGTGCCTGGCTCGTGGATGATGTTCACCATGCACCATGATGTCTTAGCCCGTTTGGGTTGCTATAACAAAATATCATAAACTGGGTGGCTTATAAACAACAAGCATATATTTCTCACAGTTCTGGAGACTGGAAGGCCAAGATCACGGCGCCAGCAGATTGGATGTCTGGTGAGAGCCCACTTCCTAGACTTACGTTCTTAGGGACGCTCAGGTCTTCATGCAGAAACCCCAGGATTTTCAGAGATTGAGAAGAGCACAAGAGGAATGACCCCAAAGATGGCGAGAAAGAGGGTTTGGTGGACCCAGATTCCAGTGAGGTGGCCCGGTCTGGCTGCCTCTCATCTCTGGGGGTCGTCCCTCCTTCCTCAATGCAGACGGCAGTGCTGAGCATGGGGAGAGAGGTTGAAAGTATAGAGATAAATGCTAATCTCTAGTGTAAACACTTCTCAGGGCTGGACACTCTCTGAATGTGCCACAATCCCCCGCTGGGGAGGGGATGAGATAGCTGGGGAGGCCGGGGCTGGTGTGGGGTAGAAGAGAGGGAGACTGGGTCGAGATGGGAAGAAACAGGGGCCAGGGAAATCCATCATTTACGCGCCTGACAGCCCTGGGAGCAGTCTGACTGGAGACAGGGAAATCCTCAACTGGGACAAGGGGTGGGGGAGAAGGACTAGTCATGGGGAGGCAAAGGGGGGCAGCAGGGACCTTCCCTCACAGATCACAGGGAGGCCAGTCTAGTCTCCTTTAAGGGGGATGTGCAATCCATGAACCGATTGGTAATTTGAGCCAGGGACCTTGAGTGTGACTTTGGCAAGTTACTTTCCCTCTCTGGGCCTTGATTTTCACTTTTTTCTTTCTTTGGTGGGGAAGACTGGCCCTGAGCTAACATCTGTTGCCAATCTTCTCATTTTGCCAATCTTCTCATGTTGCTGAGCTAACATCTGTGCCAGTCTTCCTCTGTCACTGAGCTAATATCTGTGCCAATCTTCCTCTATTTTATGCGGGATGCTGCCACAGCATGGCAGATGAGCAATGCTAGGTCCACACTTGGGATCCAAACCCGCGAAGCCCGGGTTGCTGAAGCAGACCGTGTGAACTTAACCACTACACCACCAGGCTAGCCCCACAGTTTTCCCATCTTTTAAATGGGGCAGTGTCCCTGCTTTCCCTATGAGAGTAGAGAAGATGCTCTTAACCTCTATGCATCTTGATGAAATTGGCCAAAAATAAAGAGCAGGACCTTTCTTGAAAAGCAGAAGAATTTCTCAAGGACAAGCAGAGAAAGGACAGGGTGGAAGAGGAAAAAGGAAGTTGTAGGCAAAACAGCATGGCACAGAAAGTGTAGCTAGACTCATGCAGGCCTGGGTTCAAGTCTCAGCTCCTCCACTTGCCAGCTGGGTCACTTTGGGCAAGTCACTTGCCGTCTCTGAGCCTCAGTTTCCCCCATTGTTATAGGAGCATAAAGATAGCAGCTGCCTCATGGAGTTGTTGTGAGAATGAAAAGTGATCAGGCATATAAACTGCTAAGTACAGTGCTGGACAAAATAAATTCTGAGTAAACACTGGGTATTATGTCTACCCTAGGTACGGTGGGGTGCCTGTGGGCCATGGTAGACGGTGTTTTCCAGAGATGCCTGCGATAATGTCTCTTGTCCATCATGCTCTTCTGCAAGATGCTGGAATCACATTCCCTTCCCTTTGAATCTGGATGGCCTTAGTGACCCACTTGTCACTAACGGAATATGGCATAAGTGACGCTTCCTGATGTGCGAGGCAGGGTGCAAAAACATCACACAGTTTCCACCACCTTCCCTCGGATCGCTTCTTCTCTAGATGTTTCCTCTTGGGGCACTCCCTCTTGGACTGTCCGGGCTAGAAGCCCAAGCTCCATGGAGAGGCCATATGGAGGCAGCCTAGTTGACCGTCCCAGCTGAGCCCCAGAATCCAGTGATCCCAGCCCAAGCACTAGACATATGACTAAGAAGCTTCTAGATGATTCCAGCTGTTCAAGTCACCACTGGCCATTTTTCTTCCAAGCTGAAGCTGCAGATACTGGGGAGTGGAGATAAGTCCTCCCCTCCGAGCCCTGTCTGAATTCCTGACCTGTAGAAACTGGGAGCCTAATAAAATGACTGTCGTTTTACACTGTTAATTTTGGGATGATTTGTTATGTGGCAATGGATCCTGGCACGTGGGCTGATGAGGTTCTGGTTCCTTGTAGCACAAACTGGTCAAGGACTTGCTCCTCCTCTCGTTGCCTTGTTGAACTTCCAAAACGTAAATAATCCCCATGTCTGCTCCAAAGAGTGGGAGGTCCCCAGGCTCACGACCCCAAGGGCAGATCCTTGGGGTCCTGCCGGGGCCTGGGCATGGGGGGACTCTGCCTGGCAGGACGCTGTCTCTACTCCCACCCCCTTCGGCTGTGTAGACCAGAGTCCTGATGCCCACCGTGCTGTAGCAATGATACTGATGACAGGAGACACCACAAACACTACAAATTATAAAGCTGGAGGGATCATATCATCTCAGAATAGCAGATCCCAAAGGGCACCATCTCAAATAGAAGTTTTATATAACAGTTACAAAAATAGGCTATTTTGACAAATGATAATAATAATAATGGCAAGAGTAATTGTAACAGAATTTTCTGTTGCAAGTGATAGGAAGCCTAAAACTGGAGCAAGCCCCAACAGCAATTGATTGGCTAGCGTGGCTGAAAAATTCAGTGGGTTTAGGAATGGCTTGATCCAGGGGCTGGGTCTCTTTCCTACTTTCTTTCGGGACTAGATCTCTCTCCCTCTCTCCCTTTGTGTGCTCAGTCTCCCTCAGTCTTGGCTTTCTCAAAATATTGAGATGGCAACTCTAGGCTCACGTGCTCACCTGCAACACATTATGAAAGCATACTTTTTCATTTAAAAACTCGGTGGAAGTCAATGATGCATGTGTCCCCTTGGCTCTAATAGAGTGACGTGGCATCTGTGACTTAATCCCTAAAGCAGGAAGGGGCTGGGGTTGGTCATCCTGAGTCCCATGCCCATTTCTGTGGCTAGGAGTGGAGTCAACAGCACCTGAGCCAAGTGGACTGAAAGTAGGGGGAAGGGCAGGTCCCGAGAGGAAATCGCAGAGCCACGTTCTTGGGAAAAGGTTACCTGCTGAGTGGCAAAAGCTTGCACGTGGACAACGGCGCCTGAATTACGCCAGACACTTGACCTGTGTTGCTCTTATGGAATCCTGTCAAGTCATTATTACCCCTACTTTGCAGAAGAAGAAACTGAGACTGAAAAAAAACAAACTGGGACTCAAAGAGGGCAAGCCACTTGCCTAAGGTCACAGAGTGTCAGGACTGGGATGTGAGCACAGGCCACCTGACTGCAAAATTCATGCCTTGCCGTTGCCCCTTTGTGCCAGGAAATCCTCTTGTCCTTTTGCTCACCAGACACACAAAAAAGAAAAAACCCCAAACACTTTTAATAAATGACGTTCTTACATACGACACACACTATGAAGGTATGCTCAATTCCCGCCGTAAAATATCTACTCCATCCTTTTCTCCCCTCTCTATTCTAGAACTCACGAGCATGGAAATGAGGTCATTCATTATAAAGTCAGCCTTGAATTTTTTCTTTAATTTTTATCATGAAAACTTTCCAACATGTACATAGTAGACAAAAGAGTGTGACGTACGCCACATCCCTATCAGAGCTTTGACAATTGTCACCTTACATAACCTTGTTTCACCCATTCCTCTGCACACTCCCCAGCCCCCACCTGATGATGATGTCAATGATGATTTTCATAGGTTTTTTTTAAAAAATCTACTTGAACTGATTTTTAAAAAGTATAAGGAGTTACCTTTTGTGGGGAAGTTAAGTTCTAAAATCCATGAGAAAGGCAAACACCACACGTTCCCGAATTCTCCTTTACGCACCACTGTCCCTTGGGTGGAGGGGCAGTTTGATATTTCTTTCTTGAAGTGGCTGGCTGGGGGCGTGTTGTATCAAGAAGGACCCTGGAGACCCCATTCCCAACTGGCGCCTAGGCCAACTTTGGGGCACATGCTCATTAAGTGGGATGCTGATCAGATGAAGAAACGGAGACTCAAAGAGGTCACTCCCATTATTTAAATTGTTTTCTTCTCTCTAGCTTTGTTTCCTAATGCACATAAATGTGTGACACCACATCGCTGTCTGGGTCCTCCAAATTGCGGTATTTGAATTCCTCGCGATGCCAAAAGCTTGTGATGTGCCCTGCACTTGGACCAAACCCCATCATGCCATGAGCGCCCCATGCGCATTTCAGCTGCAATAGCCCTGCTGAGAGACGAGTCGGAAGGAACAGGTTGCAGCCACCCATGCCCCGTGTCCTGCAGCATCCAGGGCTCCCGCTGGCTAGTGCCTGTCGGGTGGTCCTCCCCTCGTGGGTCATCCTCACTGTGGACCGTGAGCCCGGGAGGAGAGCAGAGAGACCATCTCCCGCTGCTCGCCTTCTGGGGCCAGCCCACTTGCTGGGCCATTAACCAGCAAAGCCACAGCAGCCATAAAATTAATTTCCTTCCTAATATATACAAGACTTTCTCTCGGAGAATTATGGGCCGATTTGATCAAAGTGTGTAAGTGGTGTGCTTATGCTATCAGTTTCAACCCCTTAATGCCCTCCTGTCAAAACAAAATCCTCAAGAAAGGCTTTGAGGGGAGTCACACGGGCATAATGGCTTTCCAAAAGAGAGCCCTAAGTACTCGGTAACATATACAGAGCTGACTATTAGATCGGCTCGTGTAATTGTCCTTATATTTTAATGTAAACACGCTTATATTAGCCGGGCGCTTCATCCCTCGGCCCATGTGGCGGGGCAGGGCAAGCGGGGGAAGGGAAGATGGCTTTACTGGGAAGTCAACCAGGGAGGAGGCCGTCAAGGTGCAGACGTGCAGAGGAGGTCAGGGGGCGTGGGAGGGGAGGACGATTCCAGGGAGGGAGGCAGGGGCACATCGAGGAGACCTATCTGGTTTTTATTAATAACACCAATGCCTGGCTCCTGGGTGGCACTTTGAACTTTGGTTTTCCCCGGAGAATTTTCCCACCTAGGTTTTGCTTTGCCCTCGAGGCAACCTCTGCCAGGTGGACTGGGAAGGTGAGACCCCAGCTCATGGATGGAGAAACTGAGGCTCAGAAAAGGATTTTATATCTGGGCAGGAAATAGGTGCATGCTCAGAGGCAGCAAGAGACAGTTGAATGAAGGGGCATTTACAAAGGTGGGGGCTGAGTTAAGGGAATTAATAGGGATGGTGGAAAACGCCCAGGCCGGCCAGGTCCAGGTTGAGGGGACCACAGCTGTTTTCAGACCCAATGGGGCAGGTGACATAGAGATTTGCATGCTGCTGGGAAGAAGCTGCAGCCTTTGGTGGAGAACTGAAGGCACTGGCAAACCCCCGTAGGGCTGGCCCGGAGGCACCAGGGGAATAAATACCTCGGTCTCTCCTCCCACCCTCTTCTATTGGCAAAATCCAACAGGAAGCTGAAGACAAAGGCGCTGGACTGGGGCTCAGCCCCTCAGAGCACAGACAGGGTGAAGGCAGGGGGAGGGCACACGGAGAATTTCCAGCCCGAGTCCAGAGGGACAGTCAGGAGACAGCCTCAAGCTTCCTGCGCCCAGCCTTGTTCTTCCCCCAGGGCAAGGGACGGCTCCTAGTGGAGGAATCAGCCGTCCTTCTGAAAGACAGACCCCGCAAGGCTGCGGAGAGGCCAGGCTGCCGTCGCATGACACCCAGTGGGTCAGATGGCAGGATCTGGAAACTTTGGGGAATCTCAAACTTTGGCTTCATTTTCTGAATCCGCCAGTGCTGTGTGCAGAGAGCATATTTTCGCCGAGGGAATATAGATAAGGGCTCGGGCGCCTGAAGCCTGGGTAATAATAGAATGACAGCTGATGATTCACTCGGGCTCTTCACAGCCTTCCTGTCTGCTCCCACAGAACCGCTGCCCTCACCCCCGGGGGTGCCTGCCGAAAAGCGATTTCTGCAGCCCTTTCCCTAGCAAGTCTGCAGTGGCTGCCGTTCATGTGTGCTTCCTGTGTGCCAGGTGGCAAGCTAAACGGTCCCTTGCGTTAGCTCATTTAATCTGTATATCCTCGCAGCCTCCCCAGGAGATCCACGATAGCATCTGCATTTTACAGGCAGAGACTGAGGCTCTGCCCGGCAGCATTGAGAGGCAGTGTGGGGCAGTGGTTAGAACAGCTAGTGGCTCCACATGGCTGGGGTTCAAATCCCACCCCTGCCATTTACCAGCTGTGGGATCTTGGACAAGTCACGTGGCCTCTCCGTGCCTCAGTTTCCCCATATGTAAACAGGGGATAATAATGGTGCCTACGTCATGGGGTTCTTGCAAAAATCAAATCAAGGGCCTTGAAGAGCACCTGACTCAGAGTAAGTCCTGAGTGTTAGCTCAGAGAAGGTTCTTTTGGCAAACTAAATAAGTTGCCCGAGGTCACATAGCCAGGAAATGGCAGTGCTGGTGTTCAGAACTGCATCCCGAAGGGGGCCGGAACCAGAGTTGTGCTGGACTGGTTCCTACCAACTTGTGACAGCCAACTGGTAAATTTTCAGGACTTTTGTGAACTGTGGAGTTCTTTCTGTTTTGTTTTGTTTTTTGAGGAAGATTAGCCCTGAGCTAACATCTGCTGCCAATCCTCCTCCTTTTGCTGAGGAAGACTGGCCCTGAGCTAACATCTGTGCCAGTCACTGGGCCGGCCCTGTGAACTGTGGTTAAACACAGCCATTATTAAAAAAAAATAAATTATAGAAGCTTACAATTCAATAAATTATGTTAAAAATAAAGGAAATAAATACAGCATATCACGTCCCACATTCTTGAGGTCATTTACACCCGTTGAAGCTGAGCGGTGGAAACCCTATGGAGTGGGTGCGGCTCAGCATCTCTTCCTATGCTCAGTGACATCTGCCACGGTGGGAGTATTTACACCACAGAAATCGGCAGATGCTACACCTCAGGGCTCCCCGCCCCCAAGAGAGGTAGCTGCTAGAAACATTGACCAGGGTGTCATCACCTGGAACCCAGGCCCCTTCGCTTCACGTCCGAGTCTTCTCTGACCACCGTGTGGAAGGCGTGGCGAGAGAAAGGACTTCTTATTGCCCAGACACGACTGGTTTGGAGGCTGGGGGCGCATCTGTCCCTGACATCAACTGTTGCCAGACAAAGGGATGCGCAGTTGGTGAGGGAAACCCTCAGTACGCTGGACAGACGCCTCGAATGACATCTGCCGTTAGGGCCTGATTGCAAACTGTTTCTGGGGAGGGCAAGAGGCATGGACGTGGCCGAGGAGGCCTTCATTTCTGGGTGCTGCCAGCGTCCTTCCCGCAGCCTCCTGCCCCGGCTTTGGGCAAATTCCTCGCCTGGTGATAAGCGTGGCTCCATCTCAGACTTTTCCCATCGTGCTGACAGGTTTAAACCAATAGATTTATGAACTTTTAAGTAATAGAAATATTTAAGGCAGACCTATTTGTCTTATCTGCAAAGACGGGAACACTCCTCTTCAGAAGGGGGAAAGGTAAACTCATAAAAGGGAATGATGCTGGGGAGCACAGAGGTGGGAGACGGGCCCCTCTGAGTGCCCAGGTCCCACCCTTCCTGGGGCCGGGCTCACCCGCCTCCCTGATGATGTAGGTGTTGCCAGAAACTCTCCCAAGAATTCCTTTTCTCCCCAAGTGAGCTGGAGTCCATGTCTCTTGTTTGTCTTCAAAGTCCTCACGATGATGATGGAGGTGACAACTATTGCCAAGGCCAACAGTGACAGAGCATCTACTCTGCGCCAAGCACTGTGCTAAGGGTTGCAGACACAGGATTGCACTCCATGCCCTGGAAACCCTAAGAGGGAGACAGGTGGTCTGGGAAAGGCGGGAGGAGGTCCAGGTTTTGTGGGGCCCGAAGCTTATCCAATGAGGGGGCCGTCTTTAAGCACAAAATATGAAATTGCCATTTTCACAAAACCATATGACCCTGTGAAGCCATCTCTAGGGCCCCTCCCAGCGTCTTGACAGAGCCTGTAAGAGCGAGGGGCCTTGAAGATTCATTTTCGTGATCTCCGTTTTACAGACGAGGAAACTGAGACCCAAAAGGGTGAAGTGACGAGTTCAAGGTCACGTAGTGCCCAAGTGGTGGAAGCAGGACTTGAAGCCAGGTCTGACCCCAGAGATTTTCCTCCCAACTGTGGCTCCTTCTGACTTCTTAAAGCGTCCATCATCTTGCCCTTTGCAACCCAGCAGGCATTTCCCCTTGTTCTCCAACAACCATCCTCTGGACAGGACCTCTGCCCAGCCTCGCCCCTGCCTTTGATGGTGCCATTTTTCTGCCCAAACTACTGGCCATAGGTGTTCCATCTCTGCATCCATGCAAATCCTTTTCATTCCTCGAGAGGCCAAATTCCTCTCCCTCTCTCCTATGCTGTCTCTTTCTTTGCCTCCTAAAATTAAACCCCGAATGCCAGCCCTCCCCAAGCTGTCCCTTCCCTGAACTTCTGTCACCCCACACAGCTGAGCCTTAAGCATCCTGTGGTTTTGTGTGTGCGAAACTCATCCCCTAGACGTGCTGATAGATTGTTGGGGCAAAGACAGAGCCTTCATCTGTTTTGCATCCCTCACAGTGCATCACTCTGTTTCCTTTACCCCTTTCGTTTTATCAATATGTGCTGAGCATCTGTAGGATCAAGCACTTGCTCAGCGTTGGGGATTCAGGCATAACTGGCACCATCGCTCTCCTCTGAGAAATGACACATGCTCCCTCCGGCCCAAATGGGCTCTGATGGGGCAACACTGGGGGCCGTGAAAACCCAGAGTGGGGGTTTCTGACCCAGGTCTGGGGTCATGGAAGGCTTCCTGGAGGAGGTGACGTCCAAGCTGAGGTTTGGAGGAAGCATGGGGTAGCCAGTGGAGAGGCATTCCAGACAAGGGGAGCAGCATGGGCAAAGGCTTAAAGGCAAGAGAGAGTGTGGTGAGCATAGGGGATCAGAGGGTGTTCCCTGGGGCTGAGAGGAGCAATGGGGCTGGGAGAAGCGTCAGGGGCCATCGAGCCAAGAGGGGAGGCCAGGCGGCTGGATCAAGATGGCCTCTGAGTTTCTCTGTGGAGTTTGGATCCGATCCTGAGGGCACTGGAGGTTTTAAAGTAGGTGGTGATGTGGCCCAAGCCATCAGTCTGGTCTTGGAGGATGGACTCGGGCAGAGGAGAGAGAGGCCACTTGGGAGGTGGCCACAGCATCCGAGAGACACAATGAGGACTTGAGCTGGGCAGCTGCAGCCAGGAGAGGAGAGGGGATGCACCCCTCCTCCGCTGACCTCTCTTACTCCTACACACAGCCCTTCTCACCCTCCTCCAGCACACAAAACTCATTCCTACCTCGGGGCCTTTGCATGTACTGTTCCCACCACCCGGAGCTGCTCTTCCCCTAGACAGAACCATGGCTCCCCCACCGCTCCCTCCCTCTCCTCCTTCAGAGCTCTGGTCAAATGACCCCTCCTCAAAGATGCTTCCCTGGCACCCTTCCCCTCCTAAGGTAGTCCCCCCACACCTAACTATGCCCTCGTCCTGCTGGATTTTTTTTACTTATAGTCCTTGCCACCCTCTGACATACTCATTGTTGATTTCCTGTCTCCCTGACCCGAAGGTCTGGGACTTTAGTGGCCTTGTCCATCACCAGATGCCCAGCACAAATGTGGCGCCAGGCACACGGCAGGTGCTCAGGAAATACGTGGTAGATGAATGGCTGCATTCACTGTTCGGTCCGTGGGGAGCACGGACAGGGGTGGTGGTCGATCGGGGGATGGCAGACGGGGTGTCCCGGGTCCTGCCTGGGCACCAAGAGGAAAGTGACAGGCTCCATGTGGGATGTTTGGAGTTCTAGACACTTGCAGGATGTTCAAGGGGAGATGTCAACCAGGTTTAAGGCTGAAGAGGTGAGGTCTGAGCTGGAGGCACAGACTTGGGCCATGTCCACAAATGGCTGGAGTATCAGGAGGCGTCCCACACAAAATAGAGGAAGACAGGCACAGATCTTAGCTCAGGGCCAATCTTCCTCAAGCAAAAAAAGGAAGACTGGCACAGATGTTAGCTCAGGGCCAATCTTCCTCACACACAAAAAAAGAATATGAGCAGGGAAGGACGTCTCACAAAGGGCTGGAGAAGGCCCCTGGGGCTAGCGACAGTGGGAGCCTTTACCACCTGAATCAGCCAGGCTGCTCCGGAGAAACAGAACCAGTCGGAGACATCTACCTGTCTACCTACCTACCTATCCATCTGTCCATCCAGATGTGCACATATATGTGTGTGTGTGTGTGTATATATATACATCTTTAAATTTTTAATTTCAGGGAATTATCTTACATTATTGTAGGTGCTGATAAGTCTGAAATCTGTAGGGCAGGCTGGAAACTCTCGGACAGGAGCTAATGCTGCAGTCTTGAGGCAGAATTTCTTCTTTTCAGGGAAATCTCAGTTCTTGCTCTTAAGGGCTTTCAACTGATTGGGTGAGGCCCACCCTCCCTATGGAGGGGAATCTCCTTTACTTAAAGCCAACTGATTGTAGCTGTCAACCACATCTACAGATACCACAACACCTAGATTAGTGTGGGATTGAATAACTGGGTGCTCCAGCCTAGCCAAGCTGACACATCAAACTGACCATTGTGCCATCCAGAGGCCTGAAGAGGCAAAGGGGAGAGTGGTTACCAGGATCTGATGGGAGCTGAGGCCAAGGAAGAGGGGTGCAGCCAGCCCGCTGCCCAGCAGGGAATGGACACCCCAAGCTCCCTGTCTCCCCACCTTCCAGTCTCCTGCCGGTGTCTCCCAGCCTGAGGCCAGAGGGAGGGAGCCCAGTGGTGCCTTCCATGCAGGCCAGCTTCCCAGCACAGAGCGCAGGCTGGGGAGGGGACACGGCGGAGAGCGGATCTGGAGGAGCAAATGGACACTTTCCAGCATGGATGGCGAGGAGAGCAGTGGGAATCATCCAGATCCATCAAGTACAAAGAGGGGAGCAGGGCCAAGAGAGACGTCTGAGGAAAATCAGCAGCCGAGAAACGACCAGAGAAAAACAACCCACATAAGGCATGGGGAAGGAATGGCCAGAGGTTTGCAGGAGATCCGGAAGAATCCAGAAGAGAGCGAGGGAATCAGCAGAAGCCCTGGAAGCCCCAGCCAAGAACCTGGAAGTGGAGGTGGGACCTGGAATTTGGGGCTGGGTGGTTCCTAACGATGGTGTTCAGATTAAGGACGGAGAGAACAGTGTCAGCCATGTCCTAGGGGCTGCAGGGACCTATGTCAGAAAAGTTGTCCTCAAGTTCATGGGGAGAACTGGGAGTCCGAAATAGGAAATCAAGGAGATTAGGACCATAGACACAGGAAGAAGGGTGGAGAAGAGGAGAGAATGGATGGATGGAAGGATGGATGGGTGGGTGGGTGGGTGCATGAGTAGATGGATGGGTGAGTGAGTGGATGGATTGGTGGAAGGATGGGTGGATGGATGGGTGGATGGTGGGTGGATGGATGGATGGGTGGATGGGTGGGTGGATGGTGGGTGGATGGGTGGGTGGATGGATGGATGGGTGGGTGGGTGGATGAGTGGATGGATGGGTGAGTGAGTGGATGGATTGGTGGAAGGATGGGTGGATGGATGGATGGATGGGTGGATGGGTGGATGGGTGGATGGGTGGGTGGATGGCGGGTGGATGGGTGGGTGGGTGGATGGATGGATGGGTAGGTGGGTGGATGGGTGGATGGGTGGGTGGGTGGATGGATGGGTGGATGAGTAGATGGATAGATGGGTAGATGAATAGAGGGAAGGAAGGCAGGCAGGCAGGTAGGAAGGAAGGAAGGTCCACGTTACAGACACAATCCTCATACCTTTATGTGCTCTGCTATTTGATCTTCATAAGAACCCTGTGAGGTTGAAATTATTCATTCCTCTTTTACAGACAAGGAAACTGAGGCACAGAGAGGTTAAGTAGACTATCCGAGGTCACACATCTAGTCAATGTTGGAGCTCGGATGTACGCCAGTCTTGCTGATTCTGCATCTTGTTTTTATGGCACGTTTTTCTGGTTTGGATGCAGACAGGCCAGTATAGCAGGCAGCCCACCAACGATGGTGGCACGGAACAGCTTCTCGACTGCCTGGGCTTGGACCTTGGTTCTCTCACTGAGGAAGAAGGTGGTCCCGGGCAAGTACTGACCTTTTCTATGCTTCTGTTTCTTCTTAGAGACAATGAGGAAGATGACAGCGCTGATGTCAGTGTTGATGAGAGCTTTACATGACTCTGTGGACGTAAAGTGCTTAGAAAAGCGCCTGGCATGCTAAAGTGGAGGCAGTGTTAGTAATTAATATTAATCCGTCAGGTCTGTGCGGATCAGCACGCTTGACTCCACGTGCTTTCTTTTGGGCCAACACTCCAGCCCCTCCCCTCCAAAATAGAAAAAATCTTTCAGCCTCGCATTGCGAGAGCTGACAACCACACCACGTCAGGGGATGGTTTTGAAAAAGACAGGAAGGACATGACTTACAGTTCCTAAGAGACGTGGCTTCAGGTCAGTAATCAATACCTACTGTGTGGGTGTGAGGGAATAGCTGCCAGCAGACACCCCGATGCTGCATATGTTTATTAAAAATGTGTTCCCCATTACGAGTCTACAAACATAACATGCTGTCTGCACTTCAACAGGGCCTCCAACACCAAGGCTGCCGCATTATATATGGGCTTCCTGCCTCTTTGGGGCTTCTTTGTTTGGGGTTCTTTGTTCCCTGCCTCGTAGGAGCCTCGTGTCTTAGGCGGGAGGCACTGGACCTTGGGCGCAGAATTGAGGGTCTCAACGCTAGAAGGTTCCTCCAAGGATGAGATGAGTGGCACATTGCAGAAAAAGAACACAATTTTTGGAGCCAGATGATAATCCAGTTCATATTTGTGTGTTTAGCATTTATTAAGCCATTCAGTTATTTATTCCACAGGTACTTGTTGGCACTGTGGCAGACAGATCCAAGGGTGGCCGCCATGACACCTGAGCCCTGGTGTTCACGCCCTGTACAATGCCTTCCTCTTGAGTGTGGTTTTAACCTGTGGCTTACTTCCAGGCAATAGAATGTGGCAAAGATGAAGGGATTTTGCAGATTATGGCGCTAAATTAGGTGACTTTTGAGTTAATCGAAGAGAGATTATCCTGGGTGGGCCTGACTTAATCAGATGAAAACCTTTAACAAAGGGACTATCCCTTCCCAGAGCTCAGAGACTGTCTCTCCCGCCAGCCTTTAAGAAGCAAGCTACCATGAGTTATACAACCACAAGGAAATGGATTCTCCTGACAGCTTTAAGGAGCACGGAAGCAGATTCTTCTCCAGTCAAACCTTCAGATGAGAAGGCAGCCCAGCCGACACCTTGACAGCAGACTTGTGAGGTCAGAGCAGAGGACGCAGCTAAGCTGTGCACAGACTCCTGGCCCAAGGAAACCATGAAACAATCAACGTGTATTGTTATAAGATTCTAAGTTTGTAGTAATTTGTCATGCAGCAATAGCAAACGAATATAGGCACCTACTCTGTGCCAGACGCAGTAAAAGATGCTGAGGAGAAAAGAAGCCACAAAATAGCCTCTATCCCCTGTTCTCCATAGGCCTGCAGCCTCGCACCACGCCAGCACAGAGACGACGCTCAGCAAAGGCTGTGCTGATTGTCGCCTGGACTATCAGCTTATTACCGTCCTATGTGACCGAAGTCAGGCGACTTCTCTGAGCCTCATTTTACTCCGGTGAGAAACAGAGAGAACAAAATCTGCCTTATGTGGCCCTTGTGGGTTGTGCTTTGAAAATCTAAATCATTGAGCAAATGCAAGTTATTACAACATTTTAATTGGATTGACTATTTTCCTCCGGCCTTGCACCCTGGACTTGAACACATTAAATACTGTCATCCCTTGTTTACAAATGAAATATAGGAGAGATTGCATGTCATCTACCCCCAATATCTGTTTTCTTTCTCGTCCTTCGTAATAAAGATGCTAACTTTTAGCAAGGAACGTGGTCATCCAGAATAAACACCACATTTTCCAGGCTCCCTTGCAGAGGGATTGGTCACGTGAGTGGGTTTTGACTAACAAATATAAGCAAAAGTGTTGTCTGGTACTTTAGAGAAATGTCCTTAAAGGATAAGGCTGCCAAATAAAACAGAAACTGGGTCATAGGACACCCAGTTAAATTTGAATTTCAAATAAACAAGAATTTAAAAAATACATATCTTTCACCAATTGCTTATGCCAAAAATTATTTGTTTATCCAAAATTTAAATTTAACCTGTGTTTAATTTAATCGGGTATCCTGTAGTTTTATTTGCTAAATCTGGCAACGCTCTCAAGGGAGGAAATAGCCCCTTCTTCCTCCTTTCTCTATACCACTATTTGCAGTGCATTGGCTGGCGCTTCAGCAGCCATCCTGGGCCATGAGAAAGAAGCCACACTCTAGGGGTGGAACATCGGGATGGGAAAAGCCTGGATTCTTTAGGATGTCAGGAGTAGAGCAGCCAGGCCAGCCTTGCACTGACTATCTCTGAGTCTATTTTACACAAGAGAGAAATACACGTTTATGTTGTCTAGGCTATTGTTACTTGGGGATTTCTGTTTCATGTAGCAGAACCTAATCTAAATTATTACACGGACCCTTCAACAGTTAATATGAGCTAAACTAGGCATCGCTCCTATTTATTGAGTAATAACAATTGCTTTCATCTACTGTCTGTGTATACCAGATACTGTCCTAGACCATTTGCAAATATTGCCTCCAAACACTGCAATCATTCCAGGAGGAAGTTATTATTATCTCTGCTTTGCAGATCAGTAAACTGAGGCACAGAGAGGTAAAGTCACTTGCCCAAAGACACACAGCTAGAAAGTAGCAGAGATAAGATTTGAACCCCAGGTCTGACTGACTTTAAGATTCTTTCCCCTGTCTTTAAAAATTAGACGTTTTTTCCAAACTGCTTTTTGCTACCTTCTTTCGAATTCTTCATTTTCTTTAAGCCAGGATCCGATGGAGACAGAAGTATTTCCCAGCCTGAGTTCCATATTCACTGAGTTTAATTACAAACTTTTAAGAGTCACAAAGCAACCCCCCCAAACTGGCATCGTCTGTCCAGACCTGAGAAGGGCTGTGGTTGTCGGTGCGTTTTGCTGTCAGAAAGGACAAGAATCTTCCATCAGGCAGGTGTCCCTGTTTCACAGATGCGGTCCCTGAGATGGAGGGAGAGCAAGGAGTCTACCTGAGGTAAGGAAGTGACAGAGAGGGGCATATACCCAGGTGTCCTGACTGACCCCAGCCCCCCAGGGCCTTCTTCCCACACAGAGCTGCCTTCCCGGGGGAATGCCAAGAAGACCAGGGCCATCTGGGACCAGGGAGGGGCCAGAGCAACACGCGAAGAGGGTAACGTGACACCCACTCGCTCGTGGCCTCTGACATCAGACCCTGCACCTTGGCAGAGCCAAAGCTGTCATGCCCACCGGTGCAGGGGAGGGACCCCAGGGGCGACAGGGGCCCAAGTCGGCGTCCGCAGACCCTGGGTGGTTTTACCAAGCCCTTGGACTGGAAATGACACATCTGCCCCTGGTTCAGAGTCCTTGAAGGGCAAAGATCTTGTTGAGTTTTTGGCTGTGCCCAGATGGTCCTGGCATTCAGGAGCTGCTCCAAAAATAATTGTTGAATGACTAAACGAATGAAATATCCGAAATCCCCTCGATGGTCTCAAATGAAGCATCTAAAACTTCCCGCGACACGTGAGAGAAGTGAAGTCGAGAGAGAAAACTATCAACGACAATTCTAAAAATACCTGTAATAATTATAATAATAGGTGCGGGATTTGAACCAGCCTGGGCTGACCCCAGGCCCTTTGCTGAATTTGCATGACCTGTTGCCTCCGTGTCTCACGGTGATGGTTCCTTTTTGGCAAGTAAGGTCTGTGCTTTTGCTTTGCACACATCTCCGAGTGCCGTGCTTCTGCTGGGTGCTGGGGCTACCTTAGGCCACGATGCCCCAGAGCCAGAGAGGATGCAAACTTCATCCCCCCACAGAAGAGATGCCTGGGGGGCCTCGGGGCTTTCATTGCCCCCAATATCTAGCATCTGTCCTCGTCCTTCCAAGAGGAGGCAGCTTCCTCTTCTGCTTCCTTTCAAAGCTCACTGGCTGTCCCACCCGAACTCGGATTAGGCCACATCTCGGGCAGCACAGACCCTGGGCACCCCTAAGGTGAGGTCAGGGGTCACGTCTCCGTGCCCTGATACCCCCCACATCGCGGCTTCCCACAGTAGGTGCACCGTACACGTTTGCTGACGGACCGCTGATTGATCTGATTCTGTAAAGTGCTCGCCCGGCCACATGAGCCCACAGACCTTCATAAAGGCTTTTTGAAGATGATAAGAAACAGAACTGCCTTGTTAAGATTCCGGGGGCCTCGAATTCTTCTTCAGCGGCAATATCTTTCTTTCTTTTTTTTTTTTTTTTTTCTTTTTTAAGTGCTGGCAGATAAAGCCTGCCGACCATCCAGTGGGTGACACTGGAGAAAGAGCCTTGGGGCTTTTTGATTTTTAAAGGAATACATTAAAAGCAGCTCACGACATTAAAGTGTTCTGGGTTCTGGCCGGGATTGGCGGTGGATTGGCACATTTGCCCCCATTCCTGGTTCATAAAAGTGTAGACAGGGTGAGTCTGGGCTAGACTGACTTTATAAGGGTGGAACCCGTTCTGAGATGACGGTCGGGAGGCTGGGGTCTGACCTGGCTCTGCCACCACCGCCCGTAGGTGCTGAATGTGCCCCTTTCATCCCTGAGCCTCAGTTTCCCCAGCAGAAAAGCCAAGGGATGACAATGAGTATTCTGCAGCTCACCTTGCATCTCTGAGTTCCCTGCTTTGGAGATTCACTTAGAATGAGATTTGGCTTCACATTGACCAAGCATGAGATGGGGGCAAGGGAGCGGGGGAGGGGTTGCTGTCCCCGCGGACGTGGAGGACGCCGCCCGCTGCTGCTGAGGCAGGCTGCCAGCCAGGAGAGCTGAGAAAGATGTCTCCTCCCCTCCTTAACCCTTACGCTGCAGCAGCAGCTCCGAACAGAGGACTCTCTCCAGGGAGGGCCTTCCTCCCCATAGCCCACCTCTCAGAGTGCCACACTGAGTCCGGTGAAGCCAGCCCGTCCCAGGTTAGAGAGAGAGACGGAGATGGGAGAGAGAGAGAGAGGGAGGGAAACAGAGACAGACATACAGAGAGGAGTTGCACAGCAGAGCTTCTAATTTTTTTTCTATTTATGACTTTCTTTGAGAATCTGAAAAAAGCTAGGAACTGGCTTCTTGGGAAAAACACACACTTACGTACAAAATTTTGCATCTAACTTTAGGGGGTTTATGGGCCTCCCAATCCCAGGTTAGGGACTCTGAAAATAATGCATATGTGCCATCCTTATTGAAGAAGAAAAAGAAAAAGGAGACAAAGGAGAAAGAGACAAGGAGGGGAGGAAGAAGCATTAAGAAAATAATTCTAGTCCAAGTAGAAACAAGAAGCTTCTGGTTTGGAACACGGTTCTGGAATCCTAGAGACAGGATTTGAATGCCAGCTCCGCTCCTCTCCAGCTGTGTACCCTTGGACTAGCGACTGGAACTTTCTCAGCTCCATTTCCCTGTTTGTCCAACCGGGGCAATGATGGTCTTTGGGGTAAACTCTCCTGGGTCCCACACTGGGACACGGTGCTCTTGGCTCTTCGAAGGTGTTTTGTTTGGGGAACATTTCCTCTCGAGGCCCCACCTTCTCCTGGAGAGACCTTAGGGGGAGGGCAGAGGCTGGGATGCGGTCAGGGTCCCCTTCTCAAAGTCCATGAGAGTCAGAGAAGTAAGAGACACAATCGCCACCCCCCCCCCCCCCCCCCCCCCCGGATTAGCAGGAACAGAGCTGTGCTAATGTGGAGCCCGGAAGCCACTGAGCCAGCGTGGCCCCCTTCTCTTCTCCTGTCTTCACCCTCTTGGGACCTAGGTTTCAGACCTCAGCTCTTCCCAAGCAGCCTCGTTCATGCGGACGCGGTCGTCCCTCCCTAAATGCCGGCAGCCAGGTTAAAGTTGTCACCCGGTACGCACAAAGCCAGAAATCACTCGGCATGCCTGTAATAGGAAGAAGCCGCCGGCCAAGAGCCCAGGGCAACACCCTGGGAAAAGACCAGAGCTCAGCATGGGGTGTTGGTGGGCCGTTTGCCATGCCATCCCTCCGCCCGGCGCAGAAAGCAGGACTCGAACGCAGGAAAAATCAATAGCAGTAACAATAATTATCACTTCGTAAGTCTTACCGTGTGTGCGACACCACACAGAGGCTCTGGCTGCGCTATCTAATTTAATCCGAATAACAAGCCTGTGGGGCGAGAATTCCATTTCATGGCTAAGGGAACTGAGGCTCAGAGAGATTAAGCAATTTACCTGAGGTCACACAGCTGGAAGGTAGAAAAAGTACAGACTGGACAGACCTTAGCTCAGCCGTCACAAATGGGGGCCATGGGCAGAGCTGGCCTGCACAATGTTGAAGTGTTCTTTGAACCGACATTTAAAAATTTCACCTAGAATATGGATTTCTGGATTCTCTTGGAAAGTCAGGATGTTTCTGCCATTGCAGGACTGCTGACAGGAGTGACTGGTGGGATATGCATTGTCCACATTAAGAAGTCGCCACCACTCACCATTTATGGTATCTACTGACCCTGCTGGGCATTTTAGGTTGAAAACTTTAATAATAATGATAATGAAAATAATAATAATAGCTTACATTTATCGAGTGCTTTCTACATACTAAGCACAATGCTGCAAGATGAAAAGAATGGGTAGCTTGTGCCCTCAGGTGCTAAAGAGTCTACTGTACAGCAGCCTTTCCTCAGTGCTCACCCAGCATCAACTTAAATTCCTCCAGGCACGAGGTGCTCACTACCTAGCGAAGCTGTCCTTCCATGGCACCATTAGAAGTTTTTAAAATTCTTCCTTCTCTAGAACCCAATCCTGCCCACTCTATGTCCCCCTGGGGTCAGCCCGCAGCGTTCCCACACGGCAGCCCTTGCGGGGGTTGGAGGTCACCGGGCTCCTCTTGAGCTCCCCATGCTGGTGCCAGGAGGCGGATGGAGAAGCCTCCTCCTGGGGCTGTGTCAGGTTCTGGTCAGCAAGCCGGGCTGGACCTGGTGCCCCACTCGCCACCCTCCTGGCAGGAGAGGCGCGGAGCTCCGGGGTCCCGGTCTCTCACTTGCTTTACGCTTCTCTCCTCTCTCTCCCTTCATCTCGCTCCTTCATTCATAAAGCCCTAGTCCTCTCTCTCTTTTTCCCCTCTCACGTCTCTGGGTCTCCCTTCTGCTATAACTCCCTGTCCTGCTCCTTCTGTCTTCGGCGGACACTGCCCCATCCGTGTCCCCATGTTCCCCTTAATCATGTTTTCATTCAAATCCTTCCCTTTTCCACCTCTGCTTTTCTTTCCCCTACTGCATGGTCTGCACAGATCTCGCCACACGCCAAGCTAGTAAACCAGCATCGGCTTAGCATTCCTCTTTGAAAGCCCCCCTCCTTTTTACGTACCTACTGACTTTTTATAATGAAGTTTCGATAAACTTCCTCTAGGGAGTCCTTGCCTTGTCCTGCGTGCTCTACACGACCCCCGCACCCAGGTGATCTCTTTCCCTCACACGGTTTCAAACACGCAGAGAACGCTGCCAACTCTCACGTCGGTATCTCCAGCTGGCACCTGTCCCCAGGGGCGCAGACTTGAACAGCTATCTCCTGGCTGGCCATCTCCTGGCTGGCCATCTCCATCTTGGCCCACCTGGCCCCAAACTGGACTCCCTGTTTATCTCCCAAACCTGGTCCCCTGCTTTTTACCTCTAGCTCAGTGAATGATACCCAGCCTCCACCCAACTGTCTGAACCAGAAGTGCAGGGCCATTCCATTTCTCTTCCTCACTCCCCCTGTCCAGTTTGTTGCTGGGTCTGCCACAGCCCCTTCTAGACATATCTCATAATCCTCCCCCCACTGATAACACGACAAATGACTGTTGAATGAATGAATTCTAACCTAACCAATCAAGTTGTCCAGCATCTCTTGTGGATCCCACTTAAAAAGACTTCACCTGTGTCTCCCAGCCTTCTCTAGCTGTTCAATCTACCTGCCATGCTTTGCCCACAGCCATCTTGTACAAGTACAGGTTTGACGGTGTCCCCTCCCTGCTCAAACGCCTTCCATGGCTCCCCATTGCCTCCAGGCTGAAGTCCGGGCTGCTCCACGTGACCATCAAGACCTCCACTCTCTGCCCTCTGCCACTTCTCCAACCTCAGCACGCCTTCTGCCCCACTGGAACTGGAGCCCCAAAAGCACGGAATCAATTGCAGTTTTCCAGTTTTGCTTTTGCTGATGTAGTCCCGCCTGGCTGGAATATCTTTCCCTCTTCCTTTTGTCCAGTTAATTCCAACACATTCTTAAGAATTTCCTGAAGCGTCTATAATTCATCTGCTTTCACATGACACACGAAGACCGCTCTCTCCTCCTTTCCTATGGTTGCACAGCCCTGATACCCATCAGTGTTAATGTTGGCATTAAGCAGAGAAACCATCCTTGAGTGAATCATTTTGCTACTGTTATTCCATTAGGTTGTTTTCCGTTTGTCTCTATTACAAATAGTGCTGAATATGAATATGTATTGCTCCATGCTTAGAATGGTTTCCTCGGGCTATATCCGTGAGGGCAGAATTGTTGTGGATAAGCGTGTCTTACACTCGACATTTTGCCAAATCACTTTTCCAAACCGGCAGGCCCACCTGCGCTGTAAGCGAGTACATGATCGCTTCTAGAATCTGGCCTCCCACCTGGGGCTCCCGGGGGTCGAGAGAAGAGTGAAATGTGATGTTGGCAGCAGAGCTGAGCTGCTATTTAGAAATAACAAACCCACTGGAAGAAGGAATTGGATCTCCACTTAGAGCGAGTCAAAATGGTTTAAATATGGAACCGGAGGAAGCCGGAGACGCAAAATGAGAAGGAAGATGTCTAAAGACCTAAGTGAGTGACCGCTGGAATCCATGATCGCTGGGAAAGTAAGATCGATTTTATTGCCTGAAACGGACGCGCGTCAAGGGGTGCTCTAGGTGACGGTGGAAGACCCGATTTGTTTGAGTGTCGAATTTCCTTCAGGTTCGTGGTTTGGGGTTTCCGACAGGCCCCTAGCTTCATATCATTTGAATTCACTTACCCAGAGTGAAATCCAACGGAAAGTAAAGAGAGACTTTAAAAAGCTTATTTCTAAAATCCTCATAAGGTGTTTTGGACATCAAATAGCTCTTAAAAACCATGGCAGGACTTTCATGATTTAAGTGTAAATGATTCTGAGACATATGGATTACATTTTCCTCGAATTCCTCCTGGTTTTAAAAGTGAAAGGCGGAGGAAGCCGAGAAGCGGTAGATGGCTTGGGTGTTGGGAGACCGAATTCACCGGCGAACACAGAGACCCGAGGAGCTGGGAAGCTCAGTGGCTGGATTTCTGGACAGGGGAGTGTTAGGGAGCACTCCAAGGAGGACCATCCCGCTTGAATCTTAAAGTCATCTTTGCTTTGGGCTCCTGTGCGGTCATAACAAGGAATTGAGGCAGCAGTTTCCCAGCTCTGATTAGTCAACCAAAATTTCCTAAATCACTAGTCAGGAGTGCAGATTCCCAAGGCCACACGCCAGCCCTTCTGAATCAAAACTTCCGCACTGGGGTCCCCAGAATCTGTATTTTAAACAGGCTCCCAGCTGCCAGGTTGGGTTCGTTGCTCTTCTAGATGAGCGTTTCTCAACCTCGGCTTCAGTGACATTTGGGGAGTAGATAATTCTCCGTTGTAGGGGCTGTCCTGTGCATGGGAGGAGGTTCCGGAGCACCCAGGGCCTCTACCCACGGGATGACAATAGCACTCCTTATCCAGACCAGAAACGTCTCCAGGCATTGCCAAATGTCCCCTGGGAGCCGCGGACGGTGAGCAAAATCGCCCTGGCGTGGATGCCTTTACAGTGGTCAACCGATCAGAGGACGTACAAGTATTTGCTGGGCGTGTGCGCACGTGTGAGTGTCTCCGTCGGGTGTGAGCTGGAGGGAAGTCGGTACAGGAGAACAGAGCCTGGGAAGTTAGGCAGGCAGGGAGAATACCACGTGCTTTGTGTGTTTTTTCCACCTGCCACTTCGCCCAGTATTCCTTGCGTCCCCACACTCGGTGCGGATGTAGACTGCTTGTTCTCCACTCCTCACTCCCTCAGTATTACGGAATTATACTTCCCTACCCTTGCCCTGCCTTCAGGGCGGTGGGAGGAACATCCTGCCCCTGGACTTGGACCACGTGACTTGTGTTAGCCAATGGGATGCTAGGGGATGTGGGCGGGGCAGAGGCTTTAGCTGGGTCTGCGCCTTCGGATTCGCTTCTTAGGCTCCGCGGTGAGCGAGCATGCCCCAAGTAGCCGCTGCCCCTCAGCCTGGGCCCCTAGAATGAAGCATGTAGCGCAAACCTGAGCCCAACAGGAAGCCTGGAGCCCAGCCTGGACCAGCCAAGCCAAGCCTGGACCAGCCAAGCCACCGCCAACCTGCAGACCCACAAGGGTGACAGTTAATGTTTGTCGTTGTACACCTCTGGGGTTTTGAGGTTGTTTGTTACAAAGAAAAACAGAACCACCCTGACTGATGCGGTAAGAGGAAGCATGCCAGACTTTACGCCAGGAGACGGTGTGGCACAGCAGCTGAGAGCTCAAGGGGGGGAAGCCAGAAAGACCACACCTCACTCACATCCACGCCCTGAGGCTTAACCCTCCGCGCTCGACTCCCTCACCCCCTAAATGGCCATATACAGTAATACGCAAGTCTCAGTTTCTTTGTCTGTTAAATGGGCTTGTATAATAGTATGCGCTTCATAGATTTGCGAGGATTAAATGAGGCGATGTGTGCAACTTGTTTAGCATCAGTGCCTGGCACATGGTAAGCATATGATAAACGTGAGCTAGTTTATTATGCTGAAGGCTCAAGGACATGGAATGGATGCTCATCTTTTTTCCTTCCTCCCTTTCTTCTCTCCTCCCTCCTTTCCTCCTTCCCTACCACAAATATCTATTGAATGCCTGCGATACCCCAAGTATACACCTGTGCTTGGGTGCCCGGGATCTAGAGCCCAGGGTGTGTGAAACCCAGGCCCCTCTGGGCTGGGCCACAAGATCCCACAAAGAGTTAATCCCCAGGTAACCAGGAGCCACATAAATTCTGCCCCGCCAAACACGCCCCCATCATCATTAGTCACGGCTTGTTGGACGGCAGGCTCCTCCCTGGCGCTTATCTTCCCGGCTTCTGTCCTCCGCCAGGCGGCCATATTTCACGTTCTGAAAACAGATGACCCCGGGGTCAGGGAAATGAAAGCCCCATTCAACAGGTCTGCCAGGGGCTGGGAGGAGAGGGAGGGCGAGGGTCAGTCCAGCAGCTCTGTCCTTGCCAGGACAGGCCAGAGCACGCGCCCTGGAGGCCCCGGGCGTGAGTCTCGCTCTCCAACGCCTGGGGTCAGGCCCGAGGGACAGGATCAGGGTGACAATTAGCCCAAGGCTTTGCCCTCCATGAAGCAGCCCGGCGGGGGCGGGGCCTGGGGCCTTGTTTGCATAGTGGCTCCCATGATGCTTCACTGCAGCGCGGTCCGGCCGGGGATCCCAGGGTGGGGTTCCGATTCCAGCTCTGGGGGCCGTGCCTGCCACTGGGAGTCACCTGGAGAGAGGGACAGAGGGGGTTCTTGCCCTCGTGGGGCGTGCCTTCCAGGGAGGTTCCCTTACCCACCAGGCATCACCGTAATGTTTTAAATCACTTATGATCAGAGGGGGGAGAAAAAAATGAGGGTTACAGAAATGGTTTAATTTTTCTCCTTATATCAGAAAAAAATGAATTGTAGAGTCCATGAAAGTCGATTAAATTTTGCCTGCACAGAAGGAGAAATAAAATGTGTAAGTATTTGAAATAACGTGAAAAACAACTTTTAATGTTGATGTTATTATGGTGGAAGGGAGGGGCGCAAAAGGCAAAAATGCAGAGGGCCCGGGAAAATCGTCTTGCGGTCCTGAGTGAGGGAGACTATCCAGAAACCAGAAGGTGTGAATGGAGGAGATCCGTTGAGACCCATAGATGCCGTGAAGGTAGCCAAGAAGGATGACAAAAAATAGAGCAAAGGAGAGAAAAGTGACTCGAGGGAAAAATTACCTTCGTGAGGGGCTGGGGAGATTAACGGTAAATAATAATCATTATTAAAATAATAGCAGCTACATTTATTGAATGCATATGAAATAAGCTAAAATGTGTAACAGGAATGCTATTTGAGAAGTACTCTCTGTGAGCTGCTATTATTATTGTTATCGTTATTATTTAGACGTGCTAGGCGTTGTGCCGAATAGTTTATGCACTTTATAGATGCCATTCATCTTAGCGTTGGTTTTCCCCCACGCAAATCTTGAAATAGGTACATGGGTGTAGGTGGATGACGTGAGAGGTGGTCCAGGGAAGCAGAAGGGTGAGAGAAAAGAGGAGGATTGATGTTCCAAGCCCGGAAACATTGGCCTGCAGCTGGGGGTGAACTCAGAGATGCGCCCAGGGGTTATGGAGTGAAGAATATGCTTCTGCCTCATTCTCTCATGAAATCTTAGTCATAACACTCTGCAGTGGGTAGTATTAGGGTCCCTCTTTTGCCGATGAGGCAACCAAGGCACAGAGAGGTCAAGCAACTTGCCCAGGATCACACAGCTGGAACTAGAGCCAGAACCCACGTCTCTCTATTTCCTTACAGCCTGGACTTCAAGATACACATGGAGCACGATGGCTACACCCACAGACTTTGGAGCCAGCCCCAGTCGACTCAAATCCCGATTCTGCCAGGTACGAGTTGTGTGACTTGAAGGCTTTTTTTACCCTCTCTGTACCTCAGTTTCCACATTTAGTTGTGGGGATTAAAAGATTTAATATTTGAAAAGGGTTTAAAACAGTTTTGGGTGTATAACAAATTCTCAGTAAGTGCATGTTATTATGTTAACCCAGTGCTTCTCAGAGTGTGGTCCCCAGGCCAGCAGAATCAGCCTCACTTGAACTTCACATTCTCAGGCCCCTTCTCAGACCTACAGAGTCAGAAACTCTGCGGGCGGGGCCCAGCAGATTCTGCTGTGCATTCAAGTTTGTGAGCCATTGTGTTTTCACCACTCCGCCAGCTCCCACGCCCCAGAATGCAGTCTGACGTCATTTGGAAGTGGCTGCGGTGACTTTTGCCCCTGAAACGAATCAGAAAAAACTTCTGCCTACAGCTCTCTCTCTCTCTCCTGTTGGCCCAAGAGCTTCACTTCTTTGTGTCAAGAGATGGTTCCTGGTTCAATTGCAGAGATTCCTAGAAGAGGCAAAGAGGAAAGCCATTTGTGGCTCACACCTTAGTAAGAATTAGCTCATGGGATGAAGTTTAGTTGAGAACAGGTTCCATTTGAGGAGAAACTGGAAGAGGTTCAGAATTTAGGCACTGTGGGGAGAAGATGAGGTAGTCAGGGGAGTGGGAGATGATGGTAGAATAATGTTAAAGAGTGACCTTGTCTCCAACATAATTTTTTCCTGGTTTTATTGAGATATAATTGACATATCACGTTGTATTAGTTTAAGGTGTATAACTTAATGATGTGATGTATGTATATATTTAGATCATAATTTTTAAAAAATTGGGGTAATAAGACCATCCACACCAGTCAGAATCTAGCCAAGAAAACAAAATGAAACAAAGCAAACCCTCCTAGGATTTTCGAGCAGAGGGAATTTAACACAGGGAATGGGTTACACAGTGGACAGAGGAGTTGATTGAAGCCAAATGAGAGATGGTGATGTTACCCGGAGACTAGCAACATCAAGAAGCTGCTCCTGACCCTTGGGCTGAGAAACAGAAGGGAGAGGTGGTATTACCAGAAGTCAGAACCATCTAGAATGAGCTGGAACCAGAGTGAGGGCTGCTTGGTAGGAGCTGGGTTGATGGAGGAGGAGGTTGTCTGATAGGAGCTGGAGCCACAGGGCAGACCCAGTCCCAGGAAGCTGGAGATGCCACGGGAAGCAGACAGAGAGGTGGAAATACTGGGGATTCTTCTCTTCTCCCACCCTCCAATTTCCCATTAAGACCTCCCATTGGCCAAACCTACCAGAGGGCAAAGGAGCTTGGGAAATGTAGTTTTCTGAGATACAGAGCTAAATAAGGAAAGAGTGTGAATGAATCTGAAATCAGTCTGTCCATCCTTCCTTCCTTCCTCCCTCCCTCTCTCTCTTCTTTTTTTCCCTGCTGCCATCCACGATAGTAAACAAGAGAATACTGGCAAACAGAATGGTAAACTAGGAGGTTCATTCACTTTAGTTTAGATCTGACAGGATGTCCCTCTTTGAGCCAGCAGAGAAACAGGATGGTGGAAAGGACATCAACTGTCTGTGCTTCAGGCCCCAAAGTTGAAGGGCTGGTTCAAAGGGTAACCCGGTTCTCAAGATGAGGCTTCACTATGAGGTCCTGCAGAGCCCCCTCTCTCTGCCAGCCTGGCTTTTATCAAAGGACAGGTCTCTCTGATCTCTAAAGACGAATGAAGCCAGTTGGGGATCGGCAAGATTTGTCCTGCTTCAGACAGATTATTCCACGTGGGAGAAAGAGGTGGTTCAGGGTTCAGCTCCAACAATTTTCCCGACCAGCGTCTCTTCTACTGTGTGAGTGTTTAGGATATGAAGTCATCGGTAAACTACAAAACACAACTTCCGATACTTCGTCGGCTATTATTATGATAATGCAGTCATAATAATTAGCACTGCCGATAGAGAAAAAATCTATTGTGTGTACAGCATAGTAACACACAGCTCTGTGCATGTGTGTGTTTTAAGTGAGGGAGCCTGACCTTTTTGGTTCCCGATCAGCAGTTGCAACAGCTGCTGTAAATTATTTTGATTGTCCAGCAACACGTTGATTTGAGTCTGACTTACATGCAAACAGCACTTCTCAGCGATGGTTAGCTCAGCTGTTGTGAGTTTGGACCAGTCATTTATTCATTCTCTCAATCAAATATTTCTTGAGCACCCGCTATGCACTGGGCACCGTCTTAAGTCCTGGAGAGGCAGCTTGAACCAAAGAGCCTGGAACGCCTGCCCTCGCGCAGCTGAGAGCCACGTGCAGTGTCTTCTTTTCGCTTTGCAGTGACGTAACACGCTTGTCACTATGGAAAACATCTTTAGCATAGAAGGCCTCGAAGCAAGAGCGATTATATATCTGTGAGTCTGCAACTCTGGAGCCACTAGTGCAATTATTTTTGTAACTCTATTTTTGAAAACGCAGGCTCCTTGAAAACACAAGTGGCCAATTGCAGCAGGATGGACTGAATTCCCTCTCGCAGTTCAGTAGCCCATGTCAGGTCCATCCCCATCTTCCATTTTCCTTCTCTGCGGAAGGGTCTGGCGCTCGTAGCGTGTAATTTGTTACTCTGCCCCTCCTCCCGGGAGCTCTCTCTCACTGCTGTACAGACTCTCTCTGCTTTTCCTCCTGCATCTTTTTGTAAGCGGGCTGCCCTCATCTGCCAAAGCCGACTTGGCCTGAATTCCCAGATAGCTCAGGTTTGTGGAAACTTCCATCTCTGGGGGCGAGCAGATAGGTCTGGGGTGGGACCTGAGGCTCTGTGTTTCTAAGCACCTCCTGGGGGACGCCAATGCTGCTGGTCTGAGGACCATATTTTCGGTTAGCAAGACCTTGAGCAAAGCTTAGCACAGGGTCTGATATCTAGCAGGTGCACAGTAATTATAGCTGCTAGTATTACTGTTCGTCTTGCTATTATTTTATAACATAGTTCTCAGTGTAATTGCCCCTGCGTGACAGTAAGGAGACATGTCCCTAGCAGGGTGTGGGAAATAGGAGCTGTGAGGTGAGGAGCAGGAAGCCAAGCATGGGTGCCACGACCCCCGCCCCTCCCTATCCCAGTTGATGACGATAACAATCACTAATATTTATTGAACACAATCTGTGCCAGGCCCTGTGCTCTGTTTTATCTCAGTTAATCCTCATGCTAACCCTCATGCTAGGAGGTAGGCAGTACCACTCATCTCATTTTATATATGAGGAAACAGAGGCTGGGAGAGGGGAAGTAGTTTGGCTGTGGTCCCCTGTCTAGAAATGAGCAGAGTTGGGGTTTTGAACTCAGGCACTTTGAAGGCAAAGTGGAGACACGTAGCCGTTTCTCCACGCTGCCAGAAAGGGGTGTGACAACGAGCAGTGACTTAAAACCCCTGGGTTAGGAGCATCATGATGGCAAAGTTGGGGTACTTCTGGTGTCTCAGCCGAGCCTGTTAGGTGGCAGGGACTCAGTAAGTATTTGAGGAGTAAATGAGTAGGTAGGTGGAGACGCCACAAGTCTGCCCCAGGAATTCCTGGCCATGTACTGTGGTGAGCCCACCTCCTGGGGGGCTCTGGGCTTCCCTGCCCATACCTTGGGCTGCAGGAGAAGAAATTCGGGTGGTCCATGCAGTTGTCTCTGGTGCATCCATGTCCCCCTGTTGCTAGGTCTGGATCTTACCTCAGTACAGCCCGGAGGAATGCTGGCTGCAGAAGAGAACCTCGGAGCTTAGCAGAAAAAATTCACACCGTGGTAGGGATGGTGAGAGCCACCTCTGGGTCCCAGCACCCGATTTACGTCTGAACTGCATTCTCTTTGCACACAGGTAGAGTGGACTCTTTCATTCCCTTTGGCTGCTCAGCCTCCGAATTTCCTTCCAGTGTCGAGGGAGCTCCCCACTTGATGACTCCCGGGGGAGGCAGAGACCACTTCCCTTTATGGAAACTGAATGTCAGGTTCTTGCTCTCCCAGCTTCTCTGGCAAGCAGGATGTTGACTGGTGACCTAGGTATTTTCCATCAGGTGCACTCAAACTGAACTTTGAGTGAGAGCGGGAGACGCAAGTTGGAGGACAGTGGAATTCTTGTGTCTCCCCTTTCTCCCTCTCTCCCTGCAGCAGTTACTGCCAGATCAAGAGCCTAGGGCCAAAATGGCAGCCAATAACTGTCACCCAATGCCAATTGGTGCTGCCACCACCATCCCCAGCAGGCCGGTTCTGTGGCTTGACTTTTGGCCTCATTCCTGCTTGCTTAGTCACCAACCTGATTCTCTAGCTCATTTAATAACCTTCTTTTCTGCTTAAATTATCCAGGATTGGCTTGTGGTCTTGCAACTGAGAACTCTGCTGGATAGAGTCGGGATCCTGATTCACACAGGTAAGGGTTGCAAGTAAGAAGAACTTGCGTGGTAGACACGGAGACGTGGTGCCACTTCCTTCTCAAGGGAGAACATTTTGCCCAGCCATGCAGAGTCCGGGCAGCAGGTGACCTCCAGCTGCCAGCTCCTTCAGGGTCTGCCTCGGCTGTGAAGGGCTGCTTTACCCAACGTCAGCCCTTCCTGGGGCAGCCTGCATCCAGCGACGGGGCAAGGATTGGATGTAAAGGTCCAACCATTTTGCTCCTACGTGGGACTCTGTGACAGGCAATGCTCACCCCAGAGATTTCCCTGGGTTGGCCAAAGCTTTGTCAGGCCAGGAACACAGTTCAGCTCCTTCCTCTGTCCAGTCCCCCTTCCTCAGCTTTTCACAGGTGGTTGATCCCTAACAAACGTCTCGCACCCGAAATTCTGTCTCACCGTCTGATTCTGGAAAACCCAATCTGTGATACCTTGCAATCTCAGGATTAATCTCCAATCAATCAGGATAGGTTAAATTTTGCTGCTGTAACGAACAATCCCAAAATCTCAGTGGTTGACAACTACACATGTTTATTTCTTATTCATAATACATGTGTATGGCAAGTCAACTGGGGACTCTGTTCTCCATTGTCTTTAGTCCTGGTCCCAGGAGGACAGACGTAAGGGGAGTGCTGGATGGTTCTCATTGGCAGCTAAATGCTCTGGCCTGGAAATCATAACTCACTGGCCAGAAGTAGTCACGGGGCCCCACTCAACCAGAAGGGGGTCAGGTGTAATCCTACCGTCCCTGGAAGCTGGAAATGCGGAAGTATTTGACAAATTACTAACGACTACCACTCTCTTCATTTAAACAGCCATGGCGGGTAATGTTTTATGCTCAGATCCCAAGAAAATGAGCCAACCTGACACAATTTACTTGTCTTCTGTTTGTTAAAACTTGACATACAGGATATTTAATGTGCATCTTTTAAACTTCTAGTTTTAGAAATAGTCAAAAATTGTTTTAAAATAAAATTGAAGTCAATATGTGTGACCTCTGAAGCTCCTCCTTTGCTAGCCTAGGTTCTGGCAAACACATTATTAAAAGCACAGGTTTTAAGGTCATTCATCCCTGAGTTTGCGTCTGGTTTCCACCACCAATTAGGTGAGTGACTTTGGACAAGTTAGTTCTGCTCTGTAAGCTTGAGTTCGCTCATCAGTTAAGTCAATAATAATACCTACTTGCAGGATATTTTTGAAGATTATATTACATTATGCATTGCAAGCACTAAGTATAAGGAATGTGGGTTTGTTTGTTACTGCAGCCAAAACAAGCCCATCTTGACTGATACAAAGATTATCAGATACCATGTATACAAGGCCACATGTCCTCTTTATCTCCCCTCTAATTCTTCTTGTGGCCACAGGAAGCTTCAAGCCTGTGCTGTATGTCATTCACTTTCTGCCCTGGGCCTTGTCTCATGCATGGCATGGGACGGCTACAGCACTGGCAGGCCACTCACACGTGCACACCCAGAAGGGTGGGGAAGTTAAGCCCCACGGGGCAACCCTCAACTGGAGGAACTGATAGCTAAGTGCTTCTTTCTTTTATCCCTTGAAGGGGCAATTCTGAGAAGTATTCCATATGGCTCCTTGGGAAGTCCCTGTGGATTGGGCCCTGCTTATTCATAGCAGCGGCCACCTCCACGATGCACTGTCCTGCTGGTTCTCCCTTCTCCCCCGTGTGCACTTGTCCTGATCCCTCGCTCCTGCTCCTTGGGACCATGTCCTAAATAAACTGTTTACAAGCCTTTGTCTCGGGCTCTGATTTTGGGGGGTGGGAGGGCGGTCCTTGCAAAGACACTTGTTAAGGCTGTCCTCTAACCCTGTTGATTGCCCCATTCCCAAATTAGTCTGTCTGGATACTGCTGGAGAAGAGCTCTGTGTTTATGTCCTTTCAGGATGAACATTAGTTAGAGTTCATGCTCCACAGCGCACGAGATCTTGTCCGTTGTGTTCATGGACACGACTGCAGTTTCCAGAACAGTGCTTGGCACATGGGAGGCACTGGATCAGTGATTTCGGAACTGCTGAACTCGTTTACCCTCTCTTCACCTCTGTTTCTTTGCCAAGACATAGTGATTATAATATTGACCTCCCAAGATTGGCATGAAAATTAAATCAAAGCCATGAAAGTGTGATCTTAGGCAAACTACTCACTGTTCTTATTTCTAGCCGTACAATGGGGATAATAGTCTCTGGCTCTTAGGGTCATTGTGAGAATCTAATAATACAATCTTCCTTCCTCCCTGCTCTCTCCCCCTCCATCACCACCGTCATCATCACCAGCATCATGCCTATTCTAGCCCAGGGCAATTCTTGGGTATTCAGCAGGCACATGGTAATCCACCAGTGGAATCTGAATCTTATCAACCAATAAATTGCCTCTTCCATCTTTCCCTCAAGAGAAGCTAGGACCAATTGTCCAGGTGCATCCTGCAAACCTTCCCTTAAGAACTGTCAAAGTGTGCCCCAGCGACCCCAATTCCTTGTGGCCAGGATTGGGGATTATGCTGTCAGTCTCTGCCAGCCCTGACAGGTTGATTTGGATTTGGATGGGGGTGGGCTGGATAGAGAGAATGTTGGGGCTCAGGAGACCCTCTGCCTGTCCCCCAACATCTCTGGAAGCAGAGATGGGGTCTGGAAGGGAATCAATCCTCCGCTAAGCAGTGAATCCTAAATGCTGCTCTGAGAAGTACACGATGTAGCTGTCCTCAGCCCAGTAAATGCAGGCCTTGGGAGCCAGACTTTTTACAACGAGATAATTTGAGAGGTAGGATATAACCAGGCTGGCTCCAAACATTCCCTCCGGGAGAGTTCAGCTAGAAAACCATCTTGCTCCAGGCTCGTTCCACTATCCCTTATTTATGGTAACATGCATTAGAGGAAATTTTTATATAAGGCATTAAAGTGGAGGCCATTTAGGACATTTGATCGTCATACCTCTCCAACTTCCTCTCCCCCCCATACCGCCCCCTCCGTCGTCCCTCGTTCTTCAGTCTTTGAATTTTAGCTGGATGCGAAGGCTGATAATAGCTAAATTACATTGCAAACAGGTGCGGCCTCCTCTGCTCTGGACAGCTGCCATGGTTATGTGATTCCTCAGCTGGGGGCGTGCGGTTTGCCTGGCTTGTGAGGTTGGGGGTGGAGGCGAGGGTGCGTGTCTCCGCTGCCTCTCTCCACCCCCAGCTCCCCCTCCCAAGCCACGCAGGGCCCTCAGGAGGTGCATACAGATGTCTCACAAGGCAGGCGCAATTCCCTCTGTTTTCTTTGTTCTGGGCTCCAATATGGTATCTATTTCACCCATCCTATTAAAGAAGCATGGGTTACCTGGAGCAGCTGGGCACAATACTAATAGTAACAGTAATAATAGCGTTAACAAACAAGGATAGCCTCAAACACGGTCCCTGCTACCATTTGTTGAGTGTTGGCTAAGCTCTCTATCATATGCATCGCCTCTGTAGTCATCGCTGTGAAGGCCGCCCCAGAGCTTGGCAGTTCAAATTCTGACTCTACTATTCAGCAGCTGTGGGACCTGGGGCAAATGATTAAGCACTCTGTGCCTCAGTTTCCTTGTCTGTAAAATGGGGGTGCTAAGATGACCCACTTCATCGGGTTGTGCGCATTTCAAATGGGACCTATGGCTTCATCATTATGTTTCTTGTATTCTTACAAAAACATTAAGGGAGAGTACAACATGGATCCCCATTTTACAGCTAAGGGAACTGAGGCATGCAGAGGTTGAGTCACTGGCCCGAGGTCACAGGACAGAGAGTGGGTTTTTATGCATTGGTTGGTCTTGCATAAATCAAGGGTGTTCATTCACACGTGCCACAAGTATTTTTTTGAGCAAGGCACTGTGCTGGGGTTGGCATGGAAAGCAGCAAGGGAAACAGACACGGGGCAGGGATGAGATGAAAATGAAAGCTGGAGTCCCACAGGAGGAGGAACTAGGGACCAGAGGAGGCTGTGAGGATGCAGCTTCCAAGTCTGCAGAGAAATTCTGACCACGGCCTACAGGTCCTCACCGCCTCTGGGAACCCATCTGCCATCACCGTCCCCATCACTCACAGCCACGGCTATCTCCTTGCTGCACCTAACACATAAGCCAGGTCTTTGCACTTGCAGTTCCGTCTACCCGATGGAATTCTCGTCCTTCAGGTGGTCTGTCTCTCTCTCTAGCCTGCTTTTCCCTCCTCTCTTCTCCGTAGCACCAGTCACCACAGGATCTATTTCTGGGTTGTGTTTTGTTTTGTTTTCTGTCTCCCACCCCTCGAATGTGAGGTCAAGAAGAAGCGAGACTTGGCCTCTTTTGTTCCTTGCCATATCCCAATGCCCAGAGGGGTGTCCGGCATGTAGAAGGTATGCAACAGATATTTACTGAATGAAGGAACATAGGAAATTCATTGTTTGAAATTTAGATTTCTCATAGATGATCAAAATTTGGGCTATGAAGGAAAATGAACACGTGGGTTGGATTAGTTTAATCCCTTCCACTCCTTCTAGGCAGGAGAACAAAGTCCTGCATGTGTTGGAAGGATGGACCCTGGAATAATCTATCAGGTAGGAATGCTTATGGCTACAAGTAGTGGCTTAATCCAAAAGGATGTTTATTGTTAATTAAAATAAGACCAGACATAAGCAGTCTAAGGCTGGGGTAGTAGCTTAACAATAGCATTAAAGTCCTAGTCTTAGCCATTCTTATTCTCTTGGCTTTCATTCATCATGCTTTTCCTCTCTCAGACTCAAGGTGGCTGCCACAGCTCCAGATATCACACTAGTATCCCAAACAGGAAAGATAGGACAGGAGCAAAATATTCCTGAAAAGCCTGAAAACATATTCTTATCCTTCCCCAAAAGGGATCACATAGTAATTCCCAGTTGCAAGGGAGGCCGTGAAAGACAGTATGTGGCACACCAGAATGGGGTAGCAATGATTTGCCTACACTGAGAATGGTTCATCCACTGGGATGGGACTATTGTTGTCCCAAACAAAATTGCTATTCTGTTAACAAGGATGATGGGACAATGGGTGTTAAGTAAACAATGCTTGCTCCAGATGCATTTCCAAGGGGGTTTGAAAGAGCCCCAACTTCGTCTGCTATACATAAGACTCCCAGGATCTTTGTAAAGAAAATTTGGCTCATTTCACTGGTTGACCCGCCCTATACCAGCCTTGTCCCTTTTTACTT
The DNA here is from genome assembly GCF_021613505.1 of Equus quagga. Classification (NCBI taxonomy): domain Eukaryota; kingdom Metazoa; phylum Chordata; class Mammalia; order Perissodactyla; family Equidae; genus Equus; species Equus quagga. Next base: position 74,898,039 of record NC_060281.1, on the reverse strand, counting down.
TAAAAGGAAGTGGCTAAAAGCACAGGCTTGGAATTCAGACCAACATACCTTTGAATCCCATTGGAGAGAAGTGACTTCACTCAAGGACAGCCAGAATTGGAGAAGAGTGGATTTTACCACCAGGAAACTTCTGAGAACATAATGGCAAGTTGCCCTGAAAGTTGTGTTCTGTGATAAAAATTATTTTGATATGATCAATATGGAAAAAGAGAATCCTGACAATGAACTTATATGCGTGTGTCAAAACAGCTTCTCTCTTTCCCAAATCCTTCAGTAAAATTGAACCTCTAGGAAAATTTATTCTACTTAACACATGGTTTTAATTAAATGCCTGCTGTCATACCCAAGAACCCCCGGGGTAAGAAAATTCACGTGGAAAGTGAAAGACTTTCCAAGTCTTTGCCAACTCTTCTGCAGAACGGGGATAATAAAACATATGCCACTGGGTTTGGTAGGGATGGATTGAAAGAGACAATATGTGTAAAGGGCCAAAGATAGACTCTGAGGGGGAGAAAATGGGAGATGTCCTTATATTAGATGCTTGATTGGAAGACTAACCACCTGCTGCCATTCCTTTTATGTCTCTTTTTAAATACAGTTTAATGCCCTTCTTAGCACAGACGCGGCATTTAATTAATACCTGGTTGAATTTATTTAGCAAATGAGTCGACTGCCTGCTATGTGCTAGGAAGCTAGAAATTTTAAGGAAGAAAGACCTCTGACCTTAAGGAACTCATGCGTGAGGTCAGGTTCACCAAGTGTGATCTCTAATCAAGCAGCATCCACATCCCCCCGGGATCTTGTGAGAAATGCAAATTCTTGTCCCCCTCCTGAGCTATGGAGTCAGAAACCTGTGGGGGCAAAAGCCCAGCACTGTGTGTTTTCAAAAGCCCTCCGGGGGGCTGTGATGTGGGATCAGGTTTGAGAACATTGTCCTAGTGGGAGAGAGCAAGTCAAGAGACAATTACGGTTTATCGTGATGAGCGTTGTGGTCCAGGCAGATCCACGGGGCAATGGGAACACAGAGAGAAGCAGGTAAATTGACCTGGGGGTTGCATGGAGGTATTGAGACATGAAATCAATCATAAAGGATAAAGAATGCAAAAAGCCTCCTTTCTGGAACCTGGAAGACAAATTTGATGTTCTCCCAGGTGACCATGAGCTTTAAGAGAAGTAGTTATAGTGATCGGTGGGGAGAATGGGATGGACATCTGGTCTACCCTAGGTTGCGCCATTATGAGGGTGTTTGGTGGGGTCGCCCCTGTGGGAGAGCCTTAGCAAGCCCAGCTCAGAGGAGCGGGGCCCCAGGGCCACACCAACCATTTGGAGTCTTGGGCTTTGCAGGGAGGCCTGCTCGAGTGCCTGAGTTTCGCTAAAGTTGGGACAGACTGTGGCTTCTCAGAGGGTTGAAGGCTTGCGGACACCTACAGGGTAGTGTCTCAGGAGAGAGTGTTGAAGTTATCAATCAAGCATAGCTTTGCTGTGGGTGAGGAGAGACAAAAACAAGGATTCAGTTCACAGCAAAAAAGAAAAAAGCTGTTAATTTTACATGTTGAGAGAACACTTTCCAGTGGGAAAATGGGCTGGTAAAGAATAGAATCTTATTTAAAGCTTAGAGACGGTCTCAAACGTCCCTGGAGCAGCACAGAACTCTCTAGTCTCCGATGGACTATAAATGCAGGAGGGGCACTAGAGGGGGCACGCTGTCAATTCTAAGATAAAATGCTCTGTTCCTTTGTCAGCTGAAGACAGGAAAATAAGCCCTCTGCCAATGACGCTATGATTCCCCATTGATTGTGAGACACACCCTGATTTCAGAAATAATAAGATGTGAAGAATGTACGTGTACAAACAGATAAACCACAGTTGCTGTGCTCCTGAAAGAGGTCGGGAAACTCCACCCCTTTGCGTCTGAGGACTTTGATCTCAAACTAGAATGACAGACTTTTAGAGCTGAAAAGAGGTTGAAGTAAGGCTTCTCAAACTCAGGACTATTGACGTTTGGGCTGGATCATTCTCTGTTGTGGGGGCCGCCCTGTGCATTGTGGGATGTTTAGCAGCATCCCTGGCCTGCACTCACTAGGTGCGAATAGCACAGTCCCCTCCTCCAGTTATGACAACCAAAAATGTCTTCCCAAATTCACAAATATCCCCTGGAGAGCAAAATTTATCCCCTGGTGAGAGCTAACATTGGTGATTTTATAGATGGAGAAACTGAGGCCCAGAGAGGGGTAGAAAGTTGCCCTGAAAGACTTCTGTCAACCAGCCAGAGACCAAGAAGCCGTTATCACTGAAAGTTGTCTTTATATGCATGCATTCATTTATTCATTCAGTCATTCACTCAAGAAACAGTTTTACAGGCTGCTGACTGTGCATGGGCACCATGCTAGGTACTGGGGAAATGATTATATCTTAGTTTGGGTTTCCCCAGAAACCCAAGTTTGAGTACAAATCAAGTACCAGAAGAAGGGTTTGAGAAAAGGGTTTGAGGACAAGTCATTTGTGTTGGAAGTGAAAGAAATATGCATAGGGGAATGGAGAAGGGGGACCAGGAAGGGAAGGCAGACAACCAAGATTATACCATCAGGCCAGCTACCACTTGGGCAAAGGCAGCTCAGTGCCACCGGGGAAATGCTGGGAACCGGTGTAGGACACGTACTCAGAGTTATCCTCCCCAGGGGGTGGGGGAGCTGGGTGTGCACGCACCAACTGCCACCGTTCATTAGTTGAGGCTGCTCCTGGTTCATTACCCCCCACTCTGGCCTTCCACATGGGCAGACACATAGACTTTAGTAGAAAGTAAACCCTAAGATACCTAAACCGAAACCCTAAATCCTAAAAACCCAAAGATAAATCAATTCAGGGCCTGGCAGTAGGAAGGAAGGCCTGCCTGACCGAAGTGGTAAGGGGATGCAGGGGGAGCACCAACAACGTCAGGTATGGTCCCTGTTCTTGTGAAGGTCATCATCCAGAAGGATGACAGACACCAATCACTCCATTCAATGTAAAGCCACACAAATGGCCAGTGCTGTGAAGGACAGACACACGGCGCTGTGTGTGTAAGTTACAGGGAACCTAAACCAGTCCGTGTTGTCGTAGAAGGTTGCCCCGGGGAAGTAATGGTTGAGCTGGAATTAACAAGCCAAGGGGAGGAGGCAGAGGGATGGCATGTGCAAAGACCCTGTGGCAGTAGGGAGCACAGCATATTAAAGGAACTGATCAGAAGCCAGTTGGGGATGGAGGACAGGTGCTGGAAAGCAAGGATGAAAGTGGCTCGGCTGTGGTTGTGGCTGGAGAAGTCTGCAGTGGCCAAACCTTGTAGACTATGCGAAGGAGTCGAGAGCCATGGGAGCCATTGAGGGTTGAGAAGGGAGGGGACATGTTTAGATCTGCACTTAGAGATGAATACTTCAGTAGTATAAACAATGGATGGGGGTAGGTGGCAAGAGGAGACACAGGGAGACCAGTGAGGTGCCCCGGATCCCACATGGGAGGTGATAAAGGCAGCCAGCAGGTATTAAGACCGTTGACTCTATGAACTGTTCCAAGAGTTTTACCCAGGATAACTTGTGTCATTCTCACCAACAAAGAGCTTGGTGCCCTTCTTACTAGCCATTTCAAGAGTGGAAAATGGAGTCTCAAAGTCACCTAGGAATCGGCAGGGCCAAGACAGACCTGGTCCCAGAACCTACATGCTGAAGCCCTATGCTTTGCTGTCTCTCCGGCTTGGATTAAGAAGGCAGTCAAGGAGATGGAAGGTAGAGGAAATGCTTTGGGGATGACTTTCACACAACAGTTATTGGTTCATTCATTCATTCCACTCAAGCTTGTTAAACACCCACCCCCACGCCAGGCATTGGTCATAAGGCTTGTCCAGGTGGAAACACTTCTTACTCAATCTTCCTGACAAGCCTTTGAGGTAGGTCATGTTGTGACCCCATTTTACAGATGAGAAAACTGAGGCTCAGAGAGATGAAATCACCCGACTCCAAATACTTACCTAGCGAGAGCATAGATTTGGGATTTGGACTCAAGTTGGTCTGATGATAAAACTTGTATTTGTTCTTTGCCCAACTCTGTAGACCTCCGAGACCCTGCCCAGCCTAGGAAGAAATCGACTGCAGACAGAGGTAGGGGCCTGGGAGGTCCGGGAGGTGTTGAGCACTGACACAGGGCCTCTGACAGGTATGGTATATAGTTTTAATTAAGGCCATAAGGGGTGAAATCTGAGAACCCGGGTGTGGGCAGCTGGGGGCTTCCCCTCAGGGTGGGTCCTTCAGTTCTCAGCAGCCTTCCCAATGCACTTTTCTCCATGTCCAAGGGATGAGAATCTGGCCAAGTCCTAGAATGTTCCAGAATCAGGATTCCAGAGACAGGATCTGGATATTAAGGATGGGTGGAGATGGACTGCGTGAAACCACAGGGAGGCCGGGAGAGGGGAAACTGGGCAAGACCCTCTTCCCCCTGCTTCCTTCATTAAATGGTGTAATTTGGGGCTGTGTATGGGTTTTCCAGATGCAGGGGTTATTGGTCCCCGGAGCTAGGGCATGACCCGGTTCTTAGGAACTGCCCTTGTATGTCTGGAGACCATCTGGGGTCTCGTTAAAGAGCCCTGGGATAAGGAACAGAGGCTGGACAAAAGCACCACTCTGTCCCTAATTTTCTCTGGGTGACTTTTGCGTGGTTCTTTCTCCCTTTGGTCCTTCAGGGCTTTCCATGTCCTTATTTGGAAGGCACTTGCCTCACCATTTGGGGCACCCGGTTACTACTGAGTTTCAAGCACGTTCCTATCACAGCACAGTCCTGGGGTTCCCTATATCCCTCTCCGACAACTGCCCACAATTACCGCTTGGATTTGTGGGTGCAGGGCTAGCACAGGAAAGGAGCTGGTCTGATAAGGAGGCAGGAAGCAGGAAGGGGGCCCCAGAGGCCCCAGGAAGGCATGGCCACTGTTCCTTAAACTGGAATATAGAGCCCTCAGCTGGGGCCCACCCTTGTATTTCCTGGGGACGTGAGTTAGACTGAGCTACTGCCCACTTTCCATCTGGGGTCTGTTTTCAGACCTCAGCCTGGCAGCCTGGACACGCAAGGAGGAGATCGGGGGGAGGGTTGGTGTTGGAGACAGAAACAGAGCAGAAGGAAAGTCAAACACTGACGGGGCCCAGAAGAACACAGAGAATTCTCAGTGAGAAACAACAATAACATTTTAATAAAATGTACAGCTGAATTGGAAACTCAGGGAAATCCCCAGGTTCAAGGATAGCTACGTAATTTGTGGGGCCCATTGAAAAATGAAAATGCAGAGCTGTTGTTCAAAAAGCAGGATAAAAGTACCGTTAAAAGTTTCTAAATTATGACGACTTTTTCTTTCTTTTGTGGTTTCTTTCTTCACTTGTCATGGTGTTTTTTATTCGCTATTTAATATTGTTCTAGGTAAAAATAAATAAAATTTTAAACCATGAGTTTGAATTTTACTATTCTTCTTTATGTTGAGCAATGCCAATTTTAGACCCAAATAGAAAGGCATTTATCTCATGTATGAAATTGCACAATGTAGCTCATACATGTATGCGTGGTTTGTTCTCATCAGAAGAGTAGAAATGCTGCACAAAATTAACTCAACTGTGTTTATTTCACTTCCTGACATTTGCACTTTCTACCAGCCCTCCCTTCCTTCAGCTTACTGATGAGTAGGGAAGGACAGAAAGGAAAAGAAACTATGGGTTACCCTATCTTTCTCTTTCCTTCTACGTCATTACTTTCCCCATGAGTGGTTGGCTAATACATGGAAATAATGTGAGTAGAGAAGGATTGATAGGGTTCCTTCATTGTCTGTGTTTATTAGAAGGCCATTGCCTTCTTTCTGCTTTTGATGCAATTTCTGATTCAAAGGGAAAGTATGACCTTTGGGGGCTGTCAGCGCCCCCACTTACCCAGTTGTAGTCATAGTACACCAACCTTGGACTCGCAGGCATGGTGGGTCCACCAGAATTCTGTGCTCATGGGACATCATGGATGCGATATACAAACAGCGCATTGAAGAATGGCAGACACACATATTTCACATATCTCCTCTACTCACACACTTGTTCCCTGAGACTTCACTTACAAAAGGTAAATGCAAAGATAAAATTATTCAGAATATCAAGAGGGTGACAGTGGAGCATTAAACCAAGCATGGGGGTGCACAGATGCAGCCACTCCTTCCTGGGTGCCATAAATGATGAGAGAGCTCAAAGCCATAGTGGTAGACATGCGAGCTGATGCCACATTGGTGGCCCAAGAGAGATGCTGGACTTTAATACAGGTCAGAATGGTCTGGGGTTTTAACATGCGCATGGGGACAGGTGATACGGTCTTGGGACCATGTAAGATGAAGATCTAGAAGTAAGATGACTCGCTAGAAGCTGAGACCCTCAAGGGAGCCATCCTCTGCGAACAATTCAGCCTGTCAGGAAAGCAGCAAGAGAGCTTGTTATCTGCCTGGCTCTCTGTGTGGAATGAAAAAAACTCTTGTGAGAAATCAGAACCCTTAGCTTGCACCACATGTTGGAATGGAGCTAAAGTCACACAATCATGAGGTGCAGAAATTCCCCATGAAGAGACTGTAGGGGCATTAGGCAAAAATTAAATGCAAATCTGTCTTGTAGGGACATGTCTGTAAGCCTAGGGGGGTGGGTACAGGAAAAAAAAAATCCGATTGAAGATGAGCTCACACACACACACAAACATACACACACAATTACAAGACACACGAGAAATGAACCACGATGAAATTGAGTTGACAGACAAAACAAGTAGAATCTTGATATTATAATACATGAAAAGTACTATAATTCTGTTTAAATTACTAAAGAATGAATAGAAACCACAATATGAGGACACAATTAAAAAAGAAATAGAAAAAGGGGCATATAAAATATACTCATTAATAATAAAAATCCAGTGGATGGGTAATAAGGCCTGTTATACACAGATAAGGAGAAAATTAGTAGACTGGAAACTAGAACTGAGGGATTAACCAAGAATATAGCACACAGGGACAAAAATATGGAAAATAGGAAAGAGAAAGTTAAGAATTATGGAGAATGGAATGGGAATACTTAACAGATGACAGAAAGAATTTCCAGAAAGACAAATTACAGAGAATTTAAAAGAGAAAATAATCAAATACATGGGTATTAAAATTTTCCAGAACTGAGGAAAGATATGACTCTTCAGAAACCGAACTTTATAATAGTAATCCCATGCTTAGGCACATAATGAAAACAAAGAAAATATCTTAATCAGTGAGAAAATGCAGACTACTTCCACAAGACTAGCTCAGGGCCAGTCTTCCTCAGCAAAAAAGAGGAGGTATTGCCTATTTTCCCAAGCCTTGACGTATCAATACAAATTTAATTGCAAATAAAGAACAAAATTTCTACTGGCAGCAGACTTCTCAACAGCAACAATCAACACCAGAAGGTAGTAGCAAATTTCTTTAAAGTGGGAGAAAAAATAATTACCATCTTCAAGTTATAAATCCAGTTGAGCTCTATCAGTTGTGAAGGCAAGATAAATATATTTTCAGGCAAAAAGTGATGAAGTTTATCATTCACAAACACCCCTGCAAGGCGTTACTAAAGCATATTCTTCAAACAAAAGGAAGGAGTGAAATGCAAAAAACAGTAATGAGCAAAGATTTTGATAAATATATGGGTAAATAAGAAAGAATTATTGATTGTAAAGGCAGAAATAAGAATGGCTAATGGCGGTTAAAATAAATGCAATTAATATACTAGACAATAGTATCAGAGCATTGGAATGGGGACAAAACAAGATTAGACTGTTTTAAGGTTCTTGCATGGTTGGGGGGGAAGGTACAAGTGTGGATACCTCTAGCCTTTCAGTCAAATGTGGTTGTTAGAAATTTAAGGGCAACTACTAAGAGGGTAAAACACATAATACATTAAATTGTAATGTATAATTTCCACACGGTGGTGGGGTTGAGGGAGAAATAACAAGTAGTTGATTTAATAAAAGGCAGAAAAGAAGCAAAGAAAAACTGCAGTTTAAACTAAAAGAATAAAATAGAATTAAATAAAATAGAAGTCGTAGTCATAAATCCAAACGGTGATAATATCAAATGTACACATTAAAATATCATATGAATTATCATGTCAAATTAAATGCTCCCGTTAAAAAGCAAGGATTGTCAAGCTGAATAGTGTGGCAGAGTCTGTTTTCTAAATGCAGCCACAGCAACATATCCCGCTGCGCATGCTTTTTCCACAATGTGACTTTATGACTCTTCCCGTCATCGAGCAGTGGGGTCTACGTCTGCTGCCCTTGAATCTGAGCAGGCTTGTGACTACACTGGAAGTAATCCTGTGTGACTTCTGAGGCAAGGACAGAAAAGGTGATGCAGCTTCTGCCGGTCTTCTTGGGACACACTCTTGGATCCCAGCCGCCATGCCGTGCGGAAGCCCAAGCAGCCGCATGGAGACGACGCACGGAGGTGTTTCGCCCACAACTCCAGTTGAGCTCCCAGCCGATAGCCAGCACCAAATTGCCAGCCTTGTAAGTGGACCATCTTGGAAGTGCCTCTTCCAGCCCCAGGCCAAGCCGCCCCAGTGGATGCCCCATGGCACAGAGACGACCTTTCCCCACCAAGCTCTGCCCAAATTACAGATTTGTCACCAAAACAGATGATTATTGTTATTTTAAGCCTCTGAGGTTTGAGGTGGTCTGTCAGGATGCGGTAGTAACTGGAACATATATAAAACAAAATCTGATTATATACCATTCACAAGGAACACATCTCGATGCAATCACATAGGTAACTGGGGTGTGTTCAACGAGAAATGCAAAACATATACATGTTCCTAAGTGACATGGCAGAGTTGAGTTCCAGTCTCTGCCTGCGTGGTTTATAAGACCGTGACCCCCAACGGCCCTCTGCTTTCTTCCCTTGGGTAGACAGGAGGGCAAGGGGGTTGGAGATGGCAGGCTTGTAAGGAGAGTTTGTTTCTGCTAAGCAGTTTTAGCCTCTCCTCCCTGTGGGTGCCATCTACTTGCTGAAGACCAAGGAAGGGACCACGGAGATTCACCCTAAAAATGTAAGGGCCCTGCAAGAAGGGAAGGCCATGTCCTGCCCAGATGTCTGCTCTGCAGGACAGAGAGCACTGTAACTGGGGGAGAGTTCGGCCAGAACCTTAGTAAGAATGGAAGAAAAGTTGGGGGGTAAATACCCCAACATTTCTGTCCTCTCCCCTGGATAATTGTTGGAGCCAGGACAAAATAAAAATGCAGGTTTTCTTGTAAAGAAATTATGAAGAATTTTAGGTACAAACCTCCAATTATAAAATAAATATGTATGTCCTAGGGCTGTTACGTACAGCATGGTGACTATAGTTAAATAATACCATATTGCGTATGTGAAAGTTGCTGAGAGAATAGATCTTAAAAGTTCTCATCACAAGAAAAAACATTCAATGTTCTACGTCCATTGTATCTCAGTTTTTAAAAGCCCATTATAAATGCCATAATTTTATTAATTTTGTGCCAAATGCTGGAGATTTAAATTGTTTCCATTGTATGAAAACTCTGGTTTTAATAAAAAAATCATTGTGCATCGAAAAAAAGAAATTAAGAATTTCAAGACAGCAGCAGAGCATGGAGTCAAGCACGTGGCTCTCTAAGCTGGTCCGGGGTAGCTGCACAATGAAGCTGATGGGCCTCCCGCTCCAGTCTGCTGCAGGCTGTCTCCTATGGGCCGACATCAACCCATAGGCAAATGACAAGTTATTGCAGTCTGTAGAGGTTTCTGGAACACGGACTGGGGCTGAGACTGGGGCTGAGGAAGGGATGGGAATGGGCAGACAGGGCACACATCAACATAGATACAGTTTTTTTAAATACCAAGTAAATGGGGCTGGCCCAGTGGCGCAGCAGTTAAATGTGCATGTTCTGCTTAGGCGGCCCGGGGTTCGCTGGTTCGGATCCCGGGTGTGGACATGGCACCACTTGGCAAGCTGTGTGTGGTAGGCGTCCCACATATAAAGTAGAGGAAGATGGGCATGGATGTTAGCTCAGGGCCAGTCTTCCTCAGCAAAAAGAGGAGGATTGGCAGCAGATGTTAGCTCAGGGCTAATCGTCCTCAAAAAAAAGAAAAAACACCAAGGAAAAAAAAAAGTTGTTGAAGACACATAGGGGAGACTGCTTTTGTATATTTAAATACTACAAAAAATACCGTGGGTTAGTTATACATACCTATGTAGAAAAAATTAAACTATCAGGAAAGGATGATGTACATTAGCTTTAGGATAGTGACGACTTTTAGGGAGGGAAGAAGGGAGGAGAATGGGATGGGATGAAGGAGGAAAGAAATTTCAGCTCTTTCTGTAATAAAATGTAAGATGCTAATATTTTCAATGTTTGCCCTAAGTACATAGATATCTGTTTGATCTCGCTCTCTCTTTTTTTTTTTTTTTTGCTGAAGAAGATTCGCCCTGAGCTAACATCTGTTGCCAATCTTCCTCTTTTTTTGCTTGAGGAAGATTAGCCCTGAGCTAACATCTGTACCAGTATTCCTCTACTTTATGTGTGGGTTGCCACCACAGCATGGCTGACGAGGAGTGTAGGTCTATGCCTGGGATCTAAACTCGCAAACCCTGGGCCACCAAAGTGGAGCATGCCAAACTTAACCACTACGCCACGAGGCTGGCCCCATCTATGCTTTTTTGTATGTTTGAAATAATTGAAAGTAAAAATACCAAAACATTTAAAACATAATTGTGGTGTATGAATACAGTGAAATAATATAAAGTCGTTAAAATGATGCTGATGAAAAATGTGTAAATACAGAAATCTCTACTTGATATACTGTTAGTTGTGAGTTTCAAAATAGTAAGTTAAAATAAAAAATACATATTGATGTTTAGGAAAAGAATTCCAATACAAAGTATTAATAATGGCTATCTCAGACAATAGCTGGTTTGTGTTTTCCCCTTTTTGCTTTTTATTTTTTCACTTCTTTACAATAAACATGGATGACTATTACAAGAGAAACAGAGTAATCAGTGGTATTTTCAAATGACTTTTATTAAACTTTAAAGTCATCAAGAGAAGAATGCTTCAATAAAATAAAATAAATCTATGATGTGGAATATTATGTTGTGGTGAAAAAGAATTGAGTGGATTTACATATTCTAACATGTCCAGGTCTCATAGACATACATTGAGTGAAAAAAAGCTAGTTGAAGAATGGTATGATGGGTGCATTAGTTTCTTGGGGCTGTTTTAGCAAAGGACCATATAAACTGAGTGACTTAAGCAACAGGAATGTATTGTCTCTCAGTTCTGGAGGCTGGAAGTCTGAGCTCAAGGTGTGGGCAGGGTTGGTTCCTTCTATGGGCTGTGAGGTAGGCCTGCCTCTTGCCTCTCCCAGCTTCTGATGGGTGCTGGCAATCTTGGCCCTTTCTTGGATGTAGAAAGGGCACTCCCATCTCTGCCTTCATCTACACATGGCAGTTCTCCCTGTGTGCGTGTCTGTCTCCAAATTTCCCCTTTTTAAAAGGACGCCAGTCCTGATGACCCTGTTTTAACTTGGTTCTCTCTCTAAAGACCCTGTCTCTATATAAGGCCACGTTCATAGGTGCTAGGGGTTAGGACTTCCAGGTAGGAATTTTCGGGGATACGATTCAACCCATAACAATCAGTATGATGGAATTTCTGAATATACACAATATTGTTTATTGTTTTCTTTAGATATTTATGGATGCACATAGACAAACAAAACAAAACCAATCTGGAAAGACGTGTTATAACGGAACAGTGGTTACTTCTATGGTGAGATGGAGGGAACAAGATTTGTTATCAATGTCACCGGGGACTTGAGTCTACATGAAATGCTGCTGCATTTCATGAGGATGGTTATTCAAGGGTGACGTAGCGGATGCTGTTGGTGCCTGGTGTAGAGCTCTTTACTGGGCTGGCGCTCCCATCTCCCAGCTGCTGGCAGCTCCTAACTACGCCCTTCCCTGGAGAATTGCCCTCCTGCCAACTATGCACCCCGCATACTGTACTGGGGGAGGCAGCTTCAAGTGACTAACACAGGGTACAAAAGGCCAGCATCCTGGGCTCGAGAGGGCAGAGATGGCTCTGTGATGCCGTCCGCATTCCTAAGTAACTGGTGGGAGTAGGCTCAGACTAACATCAGCTGAACCGTAGCATCCTGTGCCCTCCGAACCTGCCCTACCCTGCTTCTCCCACCTCCTTACTGGAATTTTCTCTAGAGAATTCTCCCTCAATAACTCATTTGAACAAAAATCTCCATCTCAAGCTCCACTCCTAGGGAGGCTGCTCTGGTCTGAATGTTTGTGTCCCCGCCAAGTTCATACTTTGAAATCTTAATGCCCAGTGTTAGAAGATGGGGCTCCGGGAGGCGCTCGAGTCGTGAGGGTGGAACCCTCACGAGTGGGATTAGTGTCCTTGTGAAAGAGACCCAGAGAGCTCCCTCGCCCCCTCCGCCGTGTAAAGATACGACAGGAAGTCTGCGGCTCAGACGAGGGCCCTCATTCGACCATGCTGTTACCCTGATCACTGTCTTCCAGCCTCCAGAACCGTCAGAAACACAGTTCTGTTGTTTATAAGCCACCCAGCCTGTGGGATTTTGTTATAGCAGCCCAAACGGACTGAGACAGAGGCCAACCAAAGACGCATCACATGAATAATTTTTTTAAATGTGGATATGGCTAATAGATATGACATTCCCCAATTAATAAGGCTTGATTTGAATGTATTATTATTTTAAGTGCCTGACCGCTGGCACCTATAGAATGTGTGTCAGGAGGGAGTCTCTAAGCCACTACCAGACTTAGGAGTCCAGGCGCTCTGGCTCCAAAGCCATCCCAGGACAGTCCTGAATGTCCAGAGGGTCAGCGAGGGCTGAACAGAGAGGGCAGCTCATTGGACGGCTGAATTCCAAGTGCCTTCAGAGGGAAGGGGGCAAACTTGTTTTGACATTCCATAGGGCAGATCAAAGTGGTTCTTAGTGACTATTGTTAGGCTGTGCTCCTAGCCACATCTTTTCCAATTAGGGAAAATGAAATCTCTGCTCATTTGGTGAACCAGAGCAGAACAAGGGTCCCTAATGATTCTTTTGAAAGTCCACCGTGAAGCAATTAAATTGGTACAGCCTTCCTGAGAGTTGATTTGCTCTGTTACAGCAAGAACCATAAAATTGTCATTTTTGACCAAGAAATTTGACAGCCGTGAATTTATGCTAAGGAAGTTATCAAGGATGTGTGCACAATTTGCATGTGAAAGATGTTCATGGCAGCGTTATTTATAATGGGGCAAAGGAAAATAACTAATGTCTAACGTAAGGCGTTGGCTAAGTCATGATACCTTTATAAGATGAAGAGAAAGCAGTTATTTAAAAATATGTTACAGAAGAATAATTCATGACCAACACATTTTAATGACATGTTGTTAAATTACAAAGACAGGTTTTAAAATAGAATTGCATTATAATTTTCTGATGTGTGATAATATAGGAAGATTACGGAATTCTATATACTACGATGTTGAAAGTTGTCTGCATTAAAGAGTTGATTATATTTCATTTTGGCTTTATGCCTTTATGCTTTTCTGGAGTTCTAAAGATCTTATGTGTTTCAGAGGAATAAAACCATCTGATTGTTTATACTGCAGTGTGAAAATGACTGGAATTTGAACTGGAGCCCTGCAAAAATCCTTGCCTATAATAAAACATTTTCGGAAAATTTTCTTTCCATCTCACGGATGAGGAGAATTTCGTTAACCAGAGGTGTACATCATTGTCCAAAAATCATAGCAAACCTGTAAAAGGGAGGTGAAATTAGAGAGTTCAGTCCATGTCCTTAAAATAGCACTTGCTACTGTGATTTGCTATGTCACTCAGAATTTTTTTTCCAATTAAAAATAAAATCAACTTTAGATTTCTGTGGCTGTATGACTCTAATTTCATTGAAAACCATTTGGAAGATTCTTGCTTTTCTTCTCTCCCTCTCCATATCTCTCCTTCTCTCTCTCCACCCTTGCTTTGTTCCAGAAATATTTTAGGAAGCTTACGTTTTCTGGCAATTCTATTTTCTTGCAGTCCTTGCAAAAAAATAAATAAATAAGCAACTTGTGCAAGGTTACCTGGCTAAAAAGAATCAAGGTTCGTGTGTTCTCTCTCTCTCCTTCTCCTTTCCTTTTCCTTTTCTCTGTCACTCTTTCATTTGCATTTAGTTTTTTGATGAACTGTATAGTTCACATCCCTGAAATATAGAGTAAAAAGTTACCTCTCGTTCTTGTCCTTTGTCTGCCCAATTCCCACCTCCATCCCCCATAAGTCACCTCTGTTCTTAATTTCTTAGATATTCTTCCAAAGTTTCCTTATGAATGTGGGAGTAACTACGCATATAAATTCTCATTTACCCCCTTTTTACACAAAAAAGTAGTAAATTTCACACATTCTTCTGCATGCTGCTTTTTCCACTTACATTATCTTGGATATCGTCCCATGTCAGTACACAAAGAACTTCCCAGTTCTTTTTTTTATCCCAGCATAGTATTCCATTTATGGATTTACCAGTCACCCGTTGATGGACATTTGGGCTATTTCTAATCGCTGACACATATCATTTTGTGTGGGTGCAAGTAAATCTGCACAATAAATTTCTGCTGACACAATTGCTGGGTCCAAGGCTATATGCCTTTGCGATTTTGATGAGAATTTCCAGATGCCTGGTGAGGATGTAAATTGGTTCAAGCACTATGGAAGGATGTATGAGTCTTTAGATTCTAGAATTCTCCATGTGATACAGTGAGAGATTATAAAACAGTAAATGAAGAGAAAGTGGCAAACTGGAAATAGGAGAAGGAAAAAGGCAGAAGTGAGGTTAAACAAATGATGCACCTTTTGAGATCCACACACTTGCCACTGAACATCTTTCGTAGCCCACAAAGAAGACAGAATTTGAGTTGCAATATTGGAGTTGCTATTCAAGAGCATAGCTGGCACTGCTTTCTAAGCCGGAGTGAGATTTCTCCCCTGGAAAGGGTGGCCTCTGGCTGTGCTGAATTTCAGCAGAAGTAGAATGGAGCTGGCAATGCCTTCTCTTCTATCGTGAGCCTCAGGGACGTGGGCTGGGGCCCCAGGTATGTGCGTCCCCCAGCCATCGCGGGACAGAAGCCTCAGGCTGGCTCCTGCCGACAGCACCCTGACTCAGGTCAGGAGGGAACTCGAGTCCCCCTACAGGGGTGGGCAGTTGCTTCTCTGCTCCCTGAAGTGTGGCAAATGGATGAATTCCCTTGCCGTGGAGACTGACGTTTTCCTGGCACTTTTAATTGACCCTTAAAATCAATAACGTATTAAATTAATTATAATTTTTGCATTTCTGAGGGACACAATCTTATCTCCCTGTCTTTTCTCCTCACTCTTAATCCCGTGAATTTACGGCTGTGAAAAGCACTCAATGCTTCTGAGAATCTCTCCAAAGACAATTTTTTTTTTTTGAGGAAGATTAGCCCTGAGCTAACTACTGCCAGTCCTCCTCTTTTTGCTGAGGAAGCCTGGCCCTGAGCTAACATCATGCCCATCTTCCTCTACTTTATACGTGGGACGTCTACCACAGCATGGTGTGCCAAGCAGTGCCACGTCCATACCCGGGATCCGAACTGGTGAACCCCAGGCCGCCGAGAAGTGGAACGTGCGAACTTAACAGCTGTGCCACCGGGCCAGCCCCTCCAAAAACAATTTTTAAACCAACTTTTTATGTCGGGAGTAATTTTAGAATTGTAGAAAAGCTGCAAAGATAGCAGAGCGTCTCCATAGACCCCTGACCCATTGTCAGTTTCCCCGCATGTCATCATCAAATGAGACATCTGACATTTGTCAAAACTAAGAACCCCACACGGGCAGGTTAATACTAACTAAACTCCACACTTGATTCAGCTGTGCCCCATTTTTGCACTAATGTCCTGCTTCTGTTTAGGATCGAATCCAGGATCCCATGTGTCTTTCAGTCATCATATCTCCTGCGTCTCCTCCCGTCTGGGACAGCTTCTCTGTCTGTCCTTGTTCCCTGACCTCGAGAGTCTGAAGCACCCTGGTCAGCTGTTTTGCAGAATGTCCTTCCAGTGGCGTTTGCCTGATGGTTTTTCACGATTAGTTTATGGGTTTTTCGAAAGAACAGCACAGAGGTGAAGTGCCCTTATGGTCACATCATATCAGGGGGTAACTGCCACGGGAAGAATTTGAGCTGTCACCAAGCAGAATGTTTTTCCTAGCCTTTCTGTCAGACAGACCTGTTCTCAATGCCAATCCCAAGTAGATGCAATTATCAAATAGTTAACACTCGTGCAGGCCTTTCTGTATGCTGGACACCATGCCAAGTGCTTTCCCTGGACTACCTCATTTAAAGCCGGCAACCCTCTGAGGAAGGTGTTATATTGTCCCCATTTTACACACGGGAAAACTGAGGCTCAGAGAGGTCAGTCACATACCTGAGGTCACACAGCTGATAAGTAGCATTGGAAGCCGGATACCTGATCGACCACATTGCACCGCCTTCTGATTGTATGTATATGATGTGCTTTGCAGGGTGGCGGGCAGAAACTGAGAACCTGAAAAATAGTGGCGACAGCATCATTTGGGAATCTGACATTGACTGAGTTCTCTTGGGCAAGTGACGATTCTCTGAGGGCTGCACTCGCGTGACCTAACCTCCTCCCAAAGGCCCCGCCTCCTGACGCCATCACATTGGGGATTAGATGTCAACATATGAGGTTTAGGGGGACACGAACCTTCAGAGATAGCACCGCCCCCATTTTAGAGATGGGCCACCTGAGGCTCTGAAAGAGAGGAGGGAGTTGTCTACGATCACGCAGCTCTAAGTGACTGCATCGCACCCCTGGGAAGGCCCTTCACGGCTCACGTCACAGTGATGGCGTCTTTGTTGGTATCCTTAATTATCCTCCTGCTTTGTGGCAGTGGGACCTGCCTGTCTCGTTCACTCTGCATGGAGAGAATAGGGCCTGAGCAATCAGAGAATTGCAGAATCAGAAGAGAACTTTTAACATCATGGCACGCAACTCTTTCTTTGGGGCGTGAATTATCGGTTCTTATTGGCTTACGCCTTGTGACTTGGAACCCACTGTGGCAGACGCTTCTAGTTTCCAACATCCTTTTCCCGGTTCTTCCTTACTAAGAATCCTGACGTTGTTAAGGGCAGCAGTGCAGGCGATGTGTTAAGTGAAACGTGCTCACTTTCCCAGGCTCCCTTGCAGCTGGTGAGGGCCATGTGATGTGTGCATGCTAATGGGACATTAAAATGTTGCTTTCCTAAAATAGGTAGCACCCATTGCTCCTTATCACCCTTCTTCCTGCTGTCCGGTCTCCCAACAGGGCCTCCCATTGCCTGAGCTCGTAGGAAGCCAGCTGATAGGGGAGACTGCAGAAGCCAGCCACCTGGCCATACAGATGAGCAAGGAAGGAGCTGAGGGCCAGCAGGGTGAGGCTGGCATGGGAAATTTATGGCTTTGCTTAAGGTGGGGGCCTGGGTAGCTGCTCCACACTCCTCGTGTTGGAGTAGCCCACAAATGGGTCAGGGTCCTAGCAGAAAACAGATGACGTGCACAAAAGGCTTAATTGAAGTAAGTATAAGGAGGAGATGCTTAGAGAGCTATGAGCAGGATTGATAAAGCCATCCGTGGGTATGGAGGCATCCAAGACTAGCTCCGGGGAGAAGCTGTTGCCACATCTAGATGGAAATTGAAAGGAAAGGAAGTGGTAACCAGAGCCCAGTGGGAGCTGTAGCTGAGGAAGAGGACTGCCCAGCAGGAGCTGTAGCCATGGTAGAGGCGGCTGCGGCCAGAACAGTAGAAAGGGAACTGGAACAGGGAGAAATACCCTGGCCTTTCTCTCCTCCCGCCCTCTGATCTCCTGCTGGTGCCTCCCATTGGCTGAGCCCAGCTGGAAGCCGAAAGTGGGGGCCCATGGAGGTGCAGTCCGTGCGGGTCAGCCTCTCAGGCACAGAGTGGGGCAGGTGTGGGTGGAGAATGTCTTAGGGGGCAGTTCAGCATGCCCGAGGCCCAGGGCTCCCCAGACCTCCTTTGCACGACAATGAATCCCATCCGAGCCCTGGACCCTTCAAGGCAATGGACACTCAATGACTCTTGGGCCCTTGATTCCTCTACTGATCAGGCCAGTTGGAACTCAGGTCCAGCAAAGTCAAAGAACATTCCTCAGGGCTTTCCAGAGCTTTGTGCAGTTTACAGCTCCTTGATTCTCTCTCTCTCAGCATCCCAGGGCCCAGACTCCAGCCACTGCAATTTCAAAGCATGATCCCTCTGCTTCCTTGCTTGTTGGCACTGGCCAGAAGCCAAGGCCATTCAAAAGCTGAGGATTCTCGGCCCTTTTTTATGCCTGGCAAGGGAGAGGTGTCTATAACAAAGAAAAGCCACGTGGCCTCTGAGGATGCAGGCCATCCCAACCTGTCTTTGGGATGAGCCAGGAGCTACAACCTCCCTGCTTGGCAGCAGAGTCAGGGTCAGTCTTGCAGCTGCCTGTGAAACTCCCACTATTACACCACATAGTTGACTTGGAATGACAAAAGACATGGGCTTTGGAACAAGACAGACATTGGTTCAAATCCCAGCTTTGTCCACGTAGCTGTGTGACCTTGGGTTAGTAGCTTAACCAATCTGAGTCTAAGTTTTATTATGAATCATTGAATAAATATTGAGTGCCTACTATGTGCCAAGAAGTAGAAACACAGTGGAGAATCAGACAGACAAGTCTCTGTCCTCAGGGACACATTGATGAATGAGAAGACAAATAATAAACAGGATGATTTTAAGAGTGATAACTGCTATATGGAAAATAAAATAAGGAGATAAGACAGGCAGAAATAGGAGAGGAAGAACCTACTTTAGAGGAGTAGCCAGTGAAGGTGTCACTGAGACAGTGACATTTAGATGAAGACTGGAGCAATAAGAAAGAGCCAGCCATGCAAGGGTCCAGGGGTGGTGGAGTGTTCTAGCAGAGGGAACAGCAAGTGCAAAGGCCCTGAGCCTGGAACAGAATGAAGAGCGATGATCTCACCTAGACAAGAGAAGTGGCAGTGGTGGTAGAGACGTTGACGCATTCAGGATAAATTTTGGAACTGTTTCAGCCAAAAGTTTGGCTTTTCTTAACCTGCACATCCAGGGGGATGGTGCCCATCTTACAGGATAGCTGTGTGGATTGAAGTTGTGCAAAGCCCATGACCCGTGGCAAGCTCACTGTTGCTTCCATTTGCACGTTTATTTAACAAGGCACTCTGGTTACCAAACTAGTTAGTAGCTGGGACAAGACTTGAAACTAGATCTCATTCTTAACCACTACGCTATATTACTTTACCACTATTACTGGCAGTAATTAAAAATCATTTCTGGAGCATCCACTACATGTCAAGTGACACAGTTTCCTATCCATTCACCAAAAATCCGTTTCCTCTTCTTCCCGTAGCTCTCCTCCTGGACTACATTTCCCAGCCTCCCTTGCATGCATGTGGCATGTGACTGACATTCAGCCAATGGAATGTGAGTGAAAACACGCGTGACTATTCTTGGCCAAGGCTTTCAAGAGGCAAGTGTGGCCCCGCTACCTTCTTCAGTCCTCTTCTGCAAGATCTTTGAATTAAAAACAAGGGACCCAAAGGGAAGGCAGAGCAATGCAATGGAAAGAGCCTGGGTGCCTGTGTCACTGTGTGGAGGGACACTTCCTGCAAGCAGGAACACGCACCTTGGATGATCACGTGAGCAAAAGGAGACATCAGTGGAAAATTCAGGGATCATCGCAGAGTTTAGCTTAAAGAATGAGTAGGATCTGAATTGCTGGAAATCTCTGGGAAGATAGTTAGACTCCCCGTCTTTGAGTTCAGACAGCACTAGGCTCAGGCCTCTGTCTCTTTCTGTCTGTGTGACTTTGAACAGGTGGCTTTCCCTCTCTGAACCTCTTGGGAGGATGATGGAACATACCTTACAGAGCTTCTGGGAGGATTAAACAGGATGATGTACATGAAGAGTTTGGGTCCAGACACAGAGAGAATGCTTAATAAATGGTCGCTGTTGTCGTGATTCACGTCAATCAAAATTGTTCAAGAATGGAGAAGAGGCAATGTGGAAAGAAAGAGCTTCATGGTCCCCTGTCTGTCCTCGTGGCTTCAAGTCCCCAGAGCCTTGTCTCACAACAGCTGAGACCCCTAACAGGGAGCTATTATAACTGGTGATTCACGCTTGGACTATTAAAAGCGCCTCCGAGTTATCCTCTCTCCCCGCTAATCCATATTCACAGCTCTGCTAGACTTGTCATCCAAGAATGGTGTTTATCCTGTCATTCTCTGATGACAGCTAGTCAGTGCCCATCCATTTTCCTGGGCAAAGCCAGGGGTCATAGCTTAATGTTCATGTTAGCTTCTCTGGGCGTATCGGACTTATTTACGCATCGGACTCAAGCAGACACTTGTTGAAACTGCAGATTCCGGGGCCCCAGCCCATTTCTACGGAATAGAACATTTGGGGGCCCCGGGAATCTGCATATCTGAGAATCACTGTTGTCTGTAGGTTAAGCCTTCTGAGCGTGTTAGCCCCTTTCCCCCAAACGCAAACCCCACATCTGGCCACAAAAGTCTACTTGCTTTCCTGCAACACACTGTGTGGCTTCGCAAACAGATAATGCGACACGTGTATTGAGCCCTTTCTGTGTGCCAGGTTCTGTATTTGGATTCTCTCATTATATTCTACCCGGGTGGTAGGTACTATGATTGTCCCCATTTTATAGATAATGAAACTAAGGCCTAGAGGGCTAAACGATGTGTTCAAGGTCCCATAGCTAGGAGGCTAGGAGGTGACAGAGTTGGAGTTTGACCCAATTTTGGCTGAGTCCGGAGTTGGAAAGCTTGTCCTCTGCCTGATGCCTCCTCTCCCTACACCGGGCCCCATCCTTCCCATCCACCCAGATTCTCAGCTTCCTCTTCTTCCTCATCTCCCCCGGAAGCTTTCCTGGACCACCCGAGGGTGGGGCTTCTGAAGTGACAGGGGTGACGGACTGCTCATATAGTTCTGTCATTCATGGAGGAAGCGGAAATCAAGAAAGACAGGGCAAATTAAGTGCCGCGGTGCTCCAAAGAGGGAGGAGGGGAGTCTTGCAGAAGGAGAGTTGGTAAACCCGAGGCTGGGGCTGGTAACTCGGGCCCTACTGGGAGGAGCAAGTCTCCGGGAAAAAGCTCCCCACTTAAAGCAACCAGCAGGTTCTGAAGCCAGACTGCCCGACTTCCAATTCTGGCTCTGCCTTGGGGCTGACACTTCTCATTGCACACTTATTATATACGCATAAACTCGGGGCAAATAACTAAACAGCTTGAGCCTCGGTTCCCTCCACTCTAAAATGCGAATTTATTCACTCAACTAGGATGGAGCGAGTCCCCCCTAGGTAGCAGGCACTGCTCTGGAGCTGGAGATGACGATGACAGTAGCTACATCATAAAGTTTGTGTGAGTGTCCAACAGTTTAACACATAGAAAGAACCTGGCACTTAAAAAGCTTTCAATCAATGCTGTTTATTAGGATTATTTATTTTGATGTTACACTTAAGTTTGGGAAAAGCTTACCAACCCCTTGCCAGGTAAATCCTCCTAGCTGTATGTTATCAACTAATTTGGCCTGTTTTTGTAAATAAAGTTTTATTGGCACACAGCCACCCTAATCCATTTACCACTGTCCACGCTACTTTCTCGCTACAACAGCAGAGTTGAGTAGTGGCGAAAGAGACTGCACGGCTTGCCAAACCTAAAGTATTTACTACCCGGGGCTTTGCAGAAAAAATTACAGACCCCCGGACTGATTCATCGAAGATACCGGTCAGGGTTATTTATGTTCTTTCTCCTTATTGCTGCATTTGGTTTTTTACTTCCCTCCCATCTTTCTCCAATATTGTGGATAGCAATGATATTTCCATACAGGAATAATTTTAAAAACTTTTTTTAAGGCATGGTTGCTATATGGTGTGAATTCTGTACAGATTAAATTTCCCCCCGGTGAATATCGAGGATTGAAGAGCTCATTGTAAGGAGAAAGACCACGGATCACAGGTTAATTCCTATAAAATGAGAAATCTCTATGCAATAGATTCTTCGAATTCTCTATGTTGCTCTGATTACATGATGAAAAACCCAGCCTTATACTTTGGTTAAGTATGGAGCTAAATAGATTTTCTTTAAGTACATTATAAGAAAATTGATTACCTTTTTTTTTCCTCTCTGGTATCTTAGCAACTGGAAATTTTGAATAGCCAGAATTTGGATGTATGTTTCAGTAGAGTGGTGAAAATTGTTTTGGAGTCAGATTGCTCCAAGTTCAAATCTTGCCTTGGCCACTCACTGGCTGTGTGGCCTCGGTCAAGTGACTTAACACCTCTGGGCCTTTGTTACCTATAAAGAGAGGATGAAAGCATCTACCTCATGAGGTTGTTGTGAGAATTAAATGGATAATGTCCATGAAACATTCAGCCCAGTGCCTGAGCCTTGGTAAGAATTCAGAAATGCTGGCTGCTGTTTATTGATTTATCATTATTATTATTGGCAAAAATCGTGTATTCTGAGAAAGAGAGCATCCAGCCTCTTGCTGCAAGTTGACGCAATCCTGAATGTCAAACAGACCCGGCCAGAGGAGAGGGTGGAGGTTCTAGTCCTCAGTTGATGAGCTGTTCATTGTGATGCCCTCAGGGCTGGCTCTGGATTTTATTTAACTTACGGGTGCCTGGGCCAGTGCGGGCACTTAGAACCCTCCGGAAGGCTGGTGGAACTGACCAAGCCGGGACTCTGAGATCATCCAGACGAATGAGATATGACCAGACAGGGGCTGGAAGCCTCTTCCCATCCCTGGCTTCTCCCTCTCGTCTGGAAAGACCTGCGATGTAAATGGACGCTCCCTGCTGGGCCTCCAGCTGCGTCACACCAGTGCCTTCCTGCCCAGCCTCGATCCCTCCTGCTCGGGGAACACCTGCCTCGGGTCCCCCAGGAGCCTGCTCCTCGCCTGCGAGTCAGCGAATCTGCACGTTTGTAGCTGCAAGTATTGATTTCAGGCCTCTGTGGAACCTCTACTCCCTCCCAATCTTTTCCCTCTGTCATCCCCCTCATCATGGTGCACTGAGCACTTTCTAGAAGGTTCTGACGCAGACTCTTAATTTGGGCAGGAGCTGGGGCCCAGAGTGGTGGGGGCGGGTGTACGGGGCGAAGAGGTGATGGAAGAAAATAAATTCCCCTTCACATAACAATCAGAGGAAGACAGTCTCAAACAATGGCCAGACCATCCTCGCAGCAATGATGACAGCCATTTCGAACTTATCACACCCCGGCACTATATTAAGGCCCTGAGATTACGGTGTGGTTCGTTAGAGGAACATCTGTTGGAAATCAGCACGGAGCGGCCAGATAGGATTGCTAAAAAAGCAGCTGGGGGAGGCGGGGTGGGACCTCTTCTCTGCAGGGGAAAATGTCCTGGAGGCACCGTGCTTTTGTCTCCTTTGGGCTCACCATCCCCCCCCCCCCCCCCCCCCCCCCCCCCCCAAAACACCAAGGATCCTCGTTTAAGCAGGGTCAGGAGCATAGATCAGGAAGCAGGGTGCATCTTCAAGACCCAGAAGTCAATGAAAGTCATAAATTGTGAGAGCTACTGCTAACTAGTACTTCCTGTGGGCTAAGCACCGTGGTAAGCACTCAGTACGTATTATCTCATTTAACCCACATAGTAACACTGTGAGTTACATAATACTGTCATCCCATTTATAGCTGGGGAGAAGGCCCCAAAAAGTCAAGGGACTTGCACAAGGTCATGCGTCTGGTGATTAATGGGTAGAGTAATCAATTGTCCTGTTTCATCCAGACTGAGGGTTCTCCTGGGATGCAGGATTTTCCGGGCTAACCCTGGGATGGTCTTGGGCAAACCAGGAGGGAGCTGGGGTTTCAGTCTGCATCTGTCTGACGTCAAAGCTTCTGTTCTCATTCATTCTACTCCACTGTTTCCTTCCTTCTCTGCTCCTTCATTCAGTCATGCACTCATTGCCACTGCAGAAGTGTTTCCTGATGACCTACTATGTGCCAGGCGCTATTCTAGGCACCAAGGACACAGCAGTGAAGGAGTTGGACCCAAGCCCCTGCCATCACGGGGCTGACATTGAAGTGACTCCCTTGTCATAATTATTGTGTATCCAACTAAGCTTTAAATGATGAATTTGTTTAATTATTAACAGTAAGAGCGATCGAATGGTCACTCTATGATTTCTGCCTACGTACTTCTGAAAAGGTCTGGAATGAACTCAAGAAAAGGTGCATACGCAGAAGGCTCATGAACTCTGTCCCGTCGCCTCTTCAGTCCAGAAATAGGAGGGCCAAAGGGGCCTTTGCGATCAAAGCGTGTGCAATCATGGGGGTTATAAATAGGGAAAGCCGGACTTCAGCAAATTCCTGTGGGCCGGAACTGGGAGATGTACTCGCAACTTGAGAGTTTTAAGTTGAGCATAAGCAAATGCATGCTCAGTGGTGTAGTCAAAGGAGGATGGGATTTGGAACCCGCTAGACCCAAGGTCAAACCCAAACCAGCCGCTCTCTTGTTAGGTGCTCTTGTGCACATCCCTTAACCTCTAAATTTTTATTTCCTGTAAAGTGGAGATGTGGGTAACAGTAATTTCTCCGAAGTGTATGCTGGAAGCGAATTAAAGCATGTAATAAGCCAGCTCATAGACAGAACTGAAATATCAGCTCTGTTTCTCTTCTCTGTCCTCTTCTTTTTAACTAATAGACACTTTTATAGCACTTATTATATTTCATGTGCTGTTCTAAAGACTTACAGATACTGACTCATTTAATACTCACAACATCCTTAGGCTATGTGGATTACTCTCACTTTCCATGGGGAAACTGAGACAAGAAAAGGTGAATTAACTCTCCCAGACTCCACAGCTAGTCAGTGGCAGAGCCGGAATTTGGACCGAGGGTAGTGGAGATTCAAGTACCAACAGTTAAGAAGGATTTAAATAAAGCCACAGATGAAAGCCCCACACCCGTCTATCGAGAGCATCCTGAGTTAAAGGAACTGACTAGCCTTCAGGCTGCTGGGGAGTGATGGAGGGTGGCAGGGAAGAAGCTGAGGGCTGGTCATGTGAGACAGGGGCGGACCAGGGTTGGGGCAGCTGAGTCCACAGCCGTGGCTTGTTCTCAGGAGCGGCCAAAACCCCAAGCACGCTCTCTTAACATGTCTTTCTCCACCTGCAAACAGTTTTGTCCGTGATGCTGACCTCCTGGTGGGAGAGACTTCCTGCAGGCTCAGGTTGGGGATAGAAGGATACACATCTTCCTTTTCTAAGTAGGATCCCTATTGTCAAAACGGGGACACGATTGACAGTGGAAGGTGGCACTGTTAGTAATCACACCAAGATAGCAGGCCCAAGCTGGGAGCTGTGGTCGCTCTCCTTATGAGCAGCACCTGGACTTAAACGCCACGCCCCCAGGAGCTGCTCCTTGGGCCCAGGTGAAAGGGATTTGGGGGGAAAGCAGCCAGCCAATGGGCAGCCACGACAGCACAGAGGGGAGAGACAAAAGGACCACCAGCCCTTCCCACTCCAGCCTTTTCTCCTGAGCTTCTGCCTTGCCGTCCTTCTCGGGGGGGGGGGGGGTCTGGAAGATGCCGCCTTTGTTTGTTCTAAACTAAGGATTCCTTATGGGTTTTTTGGGGGGATAGGGGGCACTGGGTTAGACTTTCTATCTCTTGAGGTGTTCTAGATTTCAGGCAAACTCAGAAAGGGTCTCAGCGTTTCCTGACCTGGGGGAGACAGAAAGAGCGGCAGTGAAATTGCTTCGAGTCAGAAGCAAAAAGGGCGTTGGGAATCCTGGGGCCTCGGAGCTGGGGGAGGGGGGTCTGTCTGCCTGTATGGAAGCCTCTTCAGGCTCTGGGTCCACCGTAAGCCTTGCCTTCCACCTCGGGGCTACCTTGGGGGGCTGAAGAAGGGACTTGTAAGGGGAAAGGTAGGGAGCTGTCTGTCCAAGAGCCCACTCCACTAGCAACAGCTTGTTCCGACTCTTCCTTGAAGCTTTCAAGAATCAAGAAGCTACCCTTCTCCCTCTGAGGTCTCTTGAGAAGGTTCTAACCCACAGGTGGGACCCCCAAGCCCTGATCTGCCTGTGGGCTCCCTGTGGGGCATGCCAGGTATAGTGGAGGGGGTTGGGATGACAAGACTTGGTCCCTGTTAGCTGGGCTGTCTAGCTAACAGGTGGTATGCTCAGCGAACCCGCAGGCACCCTCCCACCACCACTCTTCCAACCCGTCTTCTCCCGTGAGATGGGGCTTCCCCAGTCCCAGGCGTCCAGGGCTCTCTGCGGGCTGCTGTACTCATCACAGATGCAAGTATGTACCTTACACATGTAGCCTTGCAAGGACGCTGGGCTGAGAGTCTGCCTTCCGCAGCGTGGAAGGAGATGGATGAGCATGCTCATCACAACTCAATTTCTGGTAGCTGTGAGCAGCTCTTGGCGTGGGTTAAGCTACCTGGGTCTTTTCCTTGGCAGGAGAATAGGGTCCAGTAGCTGCTCCGCTTTCGTAGGCATTTCTCAATTTCTTCCAAGTTACTCTTACGACTGAAGCAAGTCAGCTCTGGCCTGGGAAACAGTGGGGCTGGGAGTGTGCTGGGAGCACGTCTGAAACCCCACTGAATTCTGAGTCTGTGCCGCGCAGGGAGTAAGTGCCAAGGCACTGAGGTCGGGCTGCCTGAGCTGGAATCTAAGCCCTGCTGTGTCCTGTGGACCTTGGGCAGGTTACTTAACCTCTCTGTGCTTCTGTTTTCCCATTATTAAACTGGGGGTATAGTACTAGTCATGGGGTTATGCCTACCATAATGGATACACTGATCAAATCTTTCTACTAGAACAAGGTAGGGGTCAGAAAAAGCTGACACAAAGCTAATTTGGGGAAAACGCTTTCTGAAGGATTGAGTCTCAAGGGGAAAGGTCGCTGCTTCACTCCCTTCCGAGCCCGTGCAAGCGGAGAGCTCCCAGTCATGCAGCATCGGCAGGTTGGCCTGGGACCGTTTCCTCTGCATCTTCCCTGAACTCTGCTCCTGGTGTGACGGGGAGGAAGGAGGGCCCCCCATGGCTCAGTCCTCAGGAGCACTTTCTCCCCGAGAATCCCTGTGGATCACGTGGAGATCAAGGCAGCTTGGGCAAAGTGGGGCCTCACTTCTCAGACCAGCCGCTTTCCTTTGGCCCTCCCCGAGAGGGACCGGCATTCCTGCCCTGTGGGGCCGCCATCTTGCACAGCTTTTTCTCAAGCCCCGCATGCAGCGAGTAGCTAAGTCTGGGCACCTGGCCATACAGCCGTACCTCTCGCCCTGTAGGTTCTCCTGTCTGACTTACATCAAGTGTGAGGCTTACCCGATACTTAAGATCCCAGCTGCTGTTCGGGAGCATTACATTGGCGCTACAGCGAAAGCTTCACAAGTGAAGTAAGGAAGTTTGATGACTGACTTAAAAAAAAAAAAAACCTTTAGGTAGAGTGAGTTCATCTTCAGCATCATCGGACCCCTTTTCTCCTGTCCTCCTGCCTTTCTCCCTTTCTCTACCTGTCCTCCATAGCTAAGCCTTCTATAATATTGACATTCTTTGAATCGGATCCTTGCAAGGACGTGCACTGGTGACTTGTGTTGTAGATAATGGGCGTGGTGTAACATCACAGCCTCCACTTGGGTCTCATCCAGAATTTGCCCACCCTGCTGGGTTTATAGGACTTAACTACTCTGGGTGTTCATCCAGCTGCTCGTTTCTACCTGCTGGGGGGGTATTCCTAGTGAGCACCTATCACGTCTTCCTTGTCTATCTCCCAGCAACGAACACACACTTTCCTCCAACTGTGCCCCTTAAAGGGGGCTTATGGCTGCCTTTGCTGCAGTGCCAGAATGTGAGATGTAAGAAGGGGGGGTGGTCAGGGGAAAAGCCCTTAGCACGAGCTTTGAAGGGTATGTGGGGCTGAGCTGGGCCCACAAGGCCTGGCTGGGTTGGGGTTTAGGAGAAGGAAGGCGTGCCTCTCCCACCAGGGCTGCAGCAGAGGCTGGACGGCTGGGAGGTGCTCATGTGTGGTGGGCTTCTGGGCTTCTGCTGAGGTTCTCAACCTCATCAAATGTGAGTGAGTCTCCTAAAGGAAGTCCTAGCCCTTATTTTACCAGAGACAAAGCTGAGGCAAAGGTAGGTGGGTATGGGCTGGGGACTTGGGTTTTCTATGAAAGTAAGCTGATCCTGAGTGAGGAAGGCTTGGAGAGTAAGAGCTGCTTGGGGTTATCTAAAGAGATGGTTGCGATGTCACTGGATGATTGCCAGGGGAATGTTTATTCCCGTGGGCTGAGTTGAGTCTCTCCTAATGAACCCCCAGAGCTATCTGACACGGCAGGCATGTGACTGCCCTCATCTTAGGCTTTTCTCCCCAATCCCAATGCCCTCGGAGCTCTAAGCTTTCTCCCTCCTACAGGAGAAGGCAGCCTATTAATCTGGACTGTGCTGTCTCCTTCACAGCACGAAGCTGCCCCTCCTTACCGGTTAGAAAGCCTCCATATACAGGAGGCCACCTGTAACCTCCTAAGCTATGGGAAGTGTTCCTACAACGTGAAGTCATACTTCCCTTGACTGAGATTGTGGTTCTGGTCAGGCTTGTCATCTTTGAATTGCAAGTATCCCATTGAACTGTTCTAATTTGGGCTCGCTTGAAAGTGGAGTCGAGACAAGGTCTTAGGACAGGCAGGTAGCTTATTGAGGGAGGTGATATTGGGAGACATAAGAGGGAGGTTATAAAGGAAACAAAGTGAGCCACTGGGGCCACCTGAAAAGCGTAAAAATGCCTCGTAGAACTGTCCACCCAAGATAAGGAAGGCAGGGCCATTCCTTGGTTCCCATCCTCCACTGGGTGAGGCTTGAATCTCGTCTTGGACTCGGCTACATGTGTAAGGTACATACTTGCATCTGTGATGAGGGATGCGCCTTTGGGCAGAAAGAAAAGCTGTGCTTTGAGGCAACATGCTGTCCCTGCCTAGAACCGACCATCTTGGCCGCAGCTGGAACTTGCACTGGCTAAGGGGTAAGCACTGGGATCACCAGGTCTGCTATGTGTGCTCACTCGCCTCCTGTCCCTAACACCATTCCTTCTCCCCCACTGGACTGTGAGTTCCTTAAGAGCAGGGATAGCCCTGTTAGCTGGAGTAATCTGTATACAACGGCTGGCACTTGACTGGTATGACATCTTCTAAATAGCGCCCTGAGGATGTTAAGCTTCAGGCCTAAGGCTGGTGGTCACTGACCCATGAGGGGAGGGGGAGGTGTTCGTGGATCTTGGCGCCCAGTTACCTTTGTCCTTCCCACAACTAGAATGGGTTATAAAGCAAATCCAAACCTTTGTCTCTTCTGCGTGGCCCTCAGGAGGGTCCATGTTCATAGTCTATGATCCCTCAAATGACATGCTATTGGCCTACACTGCTTCCTAGGGCTCCAACTCATTGAGCCGAGGCCCTGGTATATTTTGGCCCTAGTGGGACTTCTAGCTGTGCAATCGTTACCCAGCCCTAACTTAAGGCCTGGGAACCTTGTGGTGTGTCTCATGACCCTGGCCACACTGACCAGACTGGGTAGACACAGGACCCACGGATGACCAAGGCTTATTGCTAACAGATGACATGGCTTGGTGTGAAAAGAGTAACTGGGCTAAGTGGGTGGTCTGTCTCACAAACCCAGAACCGCGGATTACTTAGAATGAGATGGAGCTGAAGTCTCATGTAGATGAGAGTGAAGCTATGATGTGTGACTGGGGGGCAGTTATGGGGGAACCTCCTTCGAGAGAACAATTACATATATAGGAAGTCAGAGGGTCCCCATGAATGCGTGGCTCCTAGAACTGAATCAACTTATACTCAACTCTCGACCAAGAGTTGCCCTTCGATAATCCTGTCTTCCCCCTTAGAGGGCCTCTAACTTTGGAAACCAAGACTGACTCGGGTGCTGAAGCAGATGTGAGGACAGATGTGTGGCCTGGGGTCCCTTCGACCATCACCTACATCCTCTGATCAATGATCCACATGGATGTGAACTGGGGGTTCACAGGACCCATTGGGTGTCAGCCCCACTACTTGTGTTTATTGGTGGTAGCATAGCAAGTCACTTCACAGCTCTAGGATGATTCTTTCCTGATCAGACTGCTGGTAACAACAGCTCCCACGTGATGAGCGATTAGTATGTACTAAGTACTGACCTGCCTCTGAATTAACAAGTTTATCATGAAGTTGAAGCTGAAACTGGGCTCTGTAGTCCAAATTCAGTCTTGTTTGTCTTAGAAACCTAGTCTCCACGAAACCTAGATGTGCCCCATTGGGATGGCATTCTCAGTGGATCATTATTACCCCATTACTAGGGACTGTCATCATCCTCTTTAAATGAGAAATACTTTAGGGGATGAAACCACTTGCCCAGGGTCCCATAACCTACAACTGCAAAGTCTGAACTTAGTTTAGCCCAGTTTGTTGGAGTCATCAGAACTATCTCCTTGGCGTCCTTCTAAATTCCACACATCTGTTAATACCTGGGTAGATGGTAGCTGTGACTACCAACATCTTGATCTTAGCATTCATCGTGCTTCGACCATCTTCATACGTGAAACAAGGAGTGGTTTCTCATGAGTCACTCATTGTGCCCTGAGAGATTCTGCTGTGGGAATCGGGCTGTTTCTCCTACACACCCCTGCCTACTCAGTTACCCCCTTCTCCTCCCAACCCCAGTGCCCCCTCTTCCTCCCCTAAGGAACCTTTGACTTCAGTCCAACATCTTGTTTCACCCAGTTCCCATGGCTGTGACCTTGTGCCCAACACCTTATAACTAGTACAACTCCAGAATGTTGGGTTCCCATCAACTAATGGCTTTGATTGCCCTCCGTGGCCTTATGTAAACAGCCAGATGTATCAGGTGGGCCAGCTTTGTGACACTGTCACAGCCCTGAAGGCTTTTGCCTATCGCTGTGTGGCAACTGGGGGCTCTGGGGAGAGAATCTCAGTCATGGATGAAGGAAACTTGTAGGAAGTTGGAGCGTGGGTGGCTTAGTAATCAGAACTTGCATTGGCATCATGGTGGTCGTCCAGGAGAGACTGAATACTTCCTTGAAGTCCCTACTAGAGCCAAGATTGGGCTAGAGGGACAGTGGACCTATCCCAGGGGCTGACTTCTAAACCCAACTGTTCTTGCTCTAACTTAGATCTTAAAAGTGCTTTGATCTAAGCAAGTCTCGGAGATCCAAGCCAATAAAAAAGGCGTCTAGGGGCTTCTATTAGGAAAAGTGTCTGCGCTGACACATGCTGTCTGCCTAGGTTGTAGTTTCCTTTGAAAGATTCCTAGAAGGATCCATCCCTCGGCTATAAGGCTGTCACGTGCCTGAGGCTTTCTAGTCCTCCTGGGATAAAGCACTGAAAACAAGCTTGGTGAGCTTCATACCCCAGTACAGTAATGCTCCAACCATCTGATATAACTCATGCCCTGTGCCTGAATTCAGTATGGCGCTCACTGGCAACTTGGGGTTCAGGAGTTAGGGAAGGCCTGTGAGAAGTGACATCTGAGCATGTGCCTGAACTAACGGAGTCTGTACAAAAATTGCACACACCCCAAGTGGAAGGAACAGCCAGTGTAAATGTTCTGAGGTAGGAATGGGTTTGAGCCAGAAAGGAGAATGCGGCTGAAATACAAAATGAGCAGGTGGGGTAGTGGCAGTGGTTAGATGGGGACACCGATCGACAGGAGCTAGATTCTGTGGGACCTTGTTGATGATGAAATGGAGATTTATCCCAAGGAGGATGCGAAGGCATCAGCAATTGAAGCTTGAGTGTGTTAATCACTGGCCGCTGTCTGAAATGGATTACCAGCAGCAAGGAGTAGGGGTCATTATCAGTTAGGAAGATTCCAGTTATCCAGGTAAGAGATGGGAGGAACCTGGTTAAAGTGGTGGCAGTGAGGATGGCAGGATGAAAATGGAGATTGAGAACTGGTAATAGGATTTGCTAAAGGACTGGATGTTGGGTATGAAGGGGAGAAAGCAGTCAAGGCTGTAACTTCCAGTCGTGTGGGCTAAGCACATGGTAGTAGCATTAACTGAGATGGGGAGGCCCAGGGTAGGACAGCCCATATGTGGTATTGAGATGCAGGCTGTGGGAAGTTTGAGATGCTAGTATGGCTGAGACCGTGACTGTTCTCATCTAACTAGTTCTCATACAAGTCGGGGACATCAAGAAGTGACGTCTCCTGTAGGAGACAGGAGGAACTGGGCACTAGGGTCCCAAAGGGAGCATGAGGTTCCAATAGCGTAGTGGTCCATGGGAGTGAGCAACAGCATCACCAGCAAAAAGTTGAAATAAGTGATGCCAACAACCAGGACGTGACCCCCGAGTCCTGGAGGGTCTCATGAACAGACTTGTAATGGCACAACTGAAAACCCAAATGGCCACTAAGCGTGTAGTCAAGGCTACAGTTCAACTCACGGAAGCAAATCAAAGATGCATCAAACTGATTCTAAGACACACGACCGATCGAGCCCTTAGAAGGAAAGACCTAGGAGGCTTTCTACGTTTCCCCTACTGTTCTCTACTTTCCAAACCATCTTTTATGAGCACGGATTACTTTTTATAACATTCTAAAAATGAGATCAACCCTTACCCTGGGCAGAAACGTCTAAGAAGCCATGCTGATCATGGAAAGCGTGATCCAGACTCACTTGCCTCTGGGTGTGTGAGTCATTTGTGTTGTAAAAATAATAATGGCTTTTCCAAAACTCAACTTCTGAAGGCGCCTGAGCTAGTTAAACTAACTAGTTTCAACTGCTTTTGGACACTTCTAGCTGTTCCTGCGAAACAGTCCCTGGAAACTTCAAGTCTCTCTCATAGTTAAAGATGAGTGCTGGAAGGGACCTTGGACCGCTTAGCCAGACTGCCCCTTTGTATAGATGAGGAACGCAGGCCTATCTGTGGAAAAACTTGTTTCAGGTCTGAGCTAAGCTTGCAGCCCAGATCCTGACTTGGCTTAGCACTGGCTGCTCTGCTCTTCAGGTCCTCCCTACTCCCTCCCCTTTGTTGAATCTGCTCTCGACCTATTGCCTGCAAGGAGGGCCCTGATGAAACATCTGCATCAATTGATTCATTGATGCCTTGAGTAACTCTGCTCCCATTGGAGATAAATAATGCATGCCCCGACGCGGAGTTCTGGCATGGCATTGACTGAGAACCAGGGGGAGGATGGGGCAACTGTCAGCACAATGTGAAGTGTGGTCTAGGAATTGACTTGACTCTCCAGTAGACGGACAAAAGCACGTGCACCTGGGTTTCAGCAAAGGCAACATGCGGGACCAGTGAAGATGAATCCAACTTCCTTTGTGAGCCTCAACTTCCGGCCCTTCATCTGAGTCTTGCTCTAGCATCTCACTGTAGATGTCGATAAAGTGGCACCTGCCTTCATCTCCTTTCAGAACTTATTGAGCATATGCCATATGCTGGTTGCTGGTAAAGAGTCTGGCCTGATCTAATTGGGATAAGGCGTGGTTAGATGGATAAACAGATTTCAGGCCACAATGGATCTCCTCTTTGGGAAGACCTTTCTATATAGTCTACTGTGGGATCTCTCACTACACTTTCTCTTAAGTCCCAGGAAGTCATAAGTTTGGAAACTTCTAAGCAGAAGGGCCTGTGCACAGACCTGGGGGCCAGAGAGGCAAGCCTGATGCAAGGGATGGCAGATGACGTGAGCTGGAGAGGAGGGCAGGGGGTCGGACAGCTCCCCTTCTTGAATCACACTGGAATAGACTTGAGGGTGGATCACGCGTTGTGGTTTTGTCTTTCCAAGTGGGCTGAGGGCTGGAAGGTGGCCCCTTGGGTTTATTCTTCCCAGCACTTAGCACAGGAACACACTGGAAGCAAGGAGGGCAGGCCTAAAATCCTGGTGTTTCTGGGGTGGAGGGGAGAGAAACTCAGAGGTAGTTGAATCTTCAGGTGAGGCAAGAGCATGCATCAGTTTCACTGTGGGATGGAAGGAATGCTCCTGGTTAACATGAACTGAGGTCACGTGCATTCACGTTAAATGTCTGCATTAGACGTCTTTAGCAGGCTCAGCTGGACTTAGAGTTTTTAGGCTAAAGGTAGCCCTAGAATATCAATCAAGAGGCCTTGGCTTGCTGGAGACTTCTACGCAGGTGGTTTTGGCTGGCCTTTTCTCGAAGGTATTTCTTGCCCTAATGTTGGGCTTGCGAGGTCTACTTGTCTTGCCTGCTCACAAGAGGAACTTCCAAGTCTAAGAGGCACCAAGGATGAGATGTAAGGTGAAGCTTAACACATCAGATGAATTCGTCTGAAGGTCTTTACCCATCCTCAGATCACACTGTTTCCTAAAAGCAAACCAGCCTAAAGGTCCTGACGGATCCCCAAATATTGGGTGGCTATTCGGGGTTGCCCTATGAAACAGCCCCTTCTCAGGGGACCAGACTTAGAGACAGAGGCTCAGATTTGTGTTTAATGGAACTGGCCTTGGGTGGGTGAGTGGCTCCGGCTGGGGAGACGTCAACTATAAATGTTTCTCCCGAGAGGCCCACCACACAGTCCGAGAGACTTAGGTCTCAATTAACAGACGGGTGACGAGAGAAATGGATATTATGCTCGGATGTTGGCTAACTGAGCCACCCTAACCTCAGCTGAGTGAACTGACCCACCTCCAGCTCTGGCCTAGTGAGCCTCGTCAAGCATTATCTGAAGCCCCCGGGGGCTTGACTGTCTCCAGTAGAGAACGGT
The DNA here is from genome assembly GCF_021613505.1 of Equus quagga. Classification (NCBI taxonomy): domain Eukaryota; kingdom Metazoa; phylum Chordata; class Mammalia; order Perissodactyla; family Equidae; genus Equus; species Equus quagga. The sequence goes on along the minus strand of NC_060281.1, from coordinate 74,863,151 downwards.
GGAGACTGAGTTGTAGATACCATCCCCAGGGTCTTACTTGAAAGGGGACGCCCCAAATCCCCACAGCCACCTGTGCGGTTCTCCTGTTAGGCTTGTGTGTCTGTGCTGCTCCACAGCCCTTATGACAACTGTGGCTACACATGGAGCCTGTACCCGTGCTCTATTGCTGGGTAACACAAACCTGGCAGCTTAAAATAGGCTTAGTAGCTTATAGTTCCGCAGGTATTGACCAGGCACAGCGTGGCTGGGTTCTCTGCTCAGACACCCTAAGGGTGAAGTCAAAGTACCCACTGGGCTGTGTTCTCATGTGGAGTCAAGGGTGACTCGGCTTCCAGGCTCATTCTTGTTAGTCGGTTCCTTGCAGCATAAGGCTGTCGTCTCCTTGCTGGCTGTCAGCTGGCGGCCACTCAGCTCCGAGAGGCCTCCTGCATCCCTTGCCGTGTGGCCCCCTCCATCTGCAAGCTGGCGATAGTGTATTGTGAATCTTTCTTGTGCTTTGAGTTTGACTGCTTCTGACTTCTAGACTCAAACCTGATGGGCTCAAGTAGGGTGAGGCCCACCCAGGATAATCGTCCTCTTGCCACATAATGTAACAATCCCAGGAGTGAGATCTCGGCACGTGTTCCACCCACACTCAAGGGGCATGAGCATATGGGGGGAATCTTGGGGGCTGTCTTAGGGGACAGCCTACCACCCCTGTGGCTTCTGATCCTTTGCTAGACTCGAGGACAGGAATCTTATCTCCCTCACTGTACTCGGCACCTATGACAGACTAGAGCATAGATGTCGGAGATACTCAGGAACTAAGAACCTTCTGCGGGATTTAATCGTGTCTTTCTGCAGATGCAGCCTTCAAGCCAAGACAGGAAAGGAACACTAATGACACATCCCAACTTGATCTTATTTAAAAACTGCATCCTCCCGGCTTGCTATGACATCCAAAGCACTTGTAGAAGTCCCACTTAGGAAACGGGCACTGCTATTACTGTCATTATCCCCAACTCGAACTACGAGCAATGATGGACCCAACCTCTTACACGTGTCCACTTGCAGAATGTGGGCCTGAGAGCAATTCAACTTAAACGCGCTTGTGAGGGAGTGAGCAAAGGGTTTTCCTTTATGAAATGTCTTAGTACTTTTCTTGTGACAATCCCTATGTTGGGTGGGTGCTGCCCTCTTTGGGTCAGAGGGAGTAGTCGTGCTAGCCTTGTGTTCACTGGCATAAGGAAAGCCAGCAGCCAAGACCTTACTTCCTTCTATCCTCATCAGGACTCACTCCCAGGTGGTTACTGCCCTTCAAAAAAAAAAAAAAAAACTGCTAGGTGCGGCCCACTCTTCCCCCTTCACGTTCTTGGAGGATTAGTTTGGAGGCTGGGGCAGTGTGATGTCAAAGGCGGGGAAATCAACCCTAATTCCGTCCTGAGCCCTACTTTTCCTCTGTGAGATGGAGTGAAACCATCCGCACACAGCGCACCTGCCGCCATTCCTCCCTGGACCGTTGCTAATGCACCACAGCACTTGGTCCACAGTGAGCTTCTGCACGGATGTGGACATCTTCTCAACACAGCAGTCAAGGGCAGCTCCAAGCAGAACTGCAGACTAGTATTCGGCATTTCCTAAGAAGGCAAGAGTATGGCTTGGAACGAGTCTCGGTCCTCAGTTCTCTACCCAGGCGGCATTCCCTGGCGTAGGGGCTCCACTGGGTCAGCCCGGGGCTGCATGTTCAGTTTCCCTCTGAAAACCTCTGGTGGGAGCAAAAGTGGGCCAGGCTGTGTAAGCTCCTAATCTTACCCAAGTTCAATGTGGATAAGAGGCAGGGGAGTGGAAAGCTTGGGGCAGACGCAAGGTGGTCTCAGGTTTGTGGATCCAAGTTCTGGGAAAGTCTAACCTGTACATCTTCTTTTTTTTTTTTAATTTTATTTTACTTTTTGCTTTTTCTCCCCAAAGCCCCCCGGTACATAGTTGTGTATTCTTCGTTGTGGGTTCTTCTAGTTGTGGCATGTGGGACGCTGCCTCAGCGTGGTCTGATGAGCAGTGCCATGTCCGCGCCCAGGATTCGAACTAACGAAACACTGGGCCGCCTGCAGCGGAGCGCGCGAACTTAACCACTCGGCCACGGGGCCAGCCCCTAACCTGTACATCTTCTGATGTGAGGTTTTCCTACCCTCCAGAGCAATTTGGCTTTGGGGGGGGAGACTCAGCCTGACCCTCAGACACGAGTTCCAGGCTGGATTTTACCAGCAGCTGTCTTAGCCTCAGGGGCTTAACCTCTGAAGGGAATGTAAACCTTCAGGCTTCGGGAGATCATGCATCATGGGTGGCAAGGTTGTCTGCCAGGTCGACAGCCTTCTAAGAAGGGCCGATCTTTCTCCCTCGAGGCTGAATAATTAAGGCTCAATTTCTTCCATAGGCCTCTGTCTTCTCCCTTGTAACATTGTGTATGGGTCAACCTTCAGCCTTAGAAGGCACTGCTCTTCTCTGACACTCTGAAGGCCACCATGTCCCCGGAGGTGGTGACCGTGTAGATGCTTGTGAGATAAGAGCCTCAAGGCACACCCCACGTTCTCTCCAGGCCTCCAGAGATCCTGAAAGCTGTTACCAAGAGGAGTGACCAAGCCTGGTCCTTTAGGCACCGCATGCTCCGGTCTCTGCTTCCACACAATCTGTTCAAGATGCTCTGGACGCTGTGCTCAGATCCAGGTCTGCATCTCAATCTGGGACTGCAAACTCTGAGGTGGAAACCTACCAAAGAACTAGGGTTGGTATGAAATCAACGTGAAACTTACCGAAGCCTAACTTTTCTCCAAGCCTTTGGGATGTGAGAGACTGTTCTTGATAAAACAACGTTGTTTTGGAGCAGAGTACAAAAATGTCCAAATCTCCTTGAATCGAAGCCTGGGCATGTTAACAGTAATCCGCTCAGATAACTGCATGCCTGCTTATACTCTGGAGACCCTCGTAGGTGCTGAAGAGTCAGTGGAGGAGAGTCTGGCCATCTAGAACATTCCATGCAGGCAGAGGAAGTCAAGTAGTGATACAGCCTATGAAGGAAAAATGAAGCAGGAAAAAGGATAAAGAACATAGGGGAATCTCGTGCTTGGTGTCCGACCTGGGTCTGACGCTGCCGTGATCTTGGGTGAGCTACTTAACCTTGCCTATCTTCTACTTCTTGATCTGCAAAACAATTCCTCTTTCAGAGGAGGGCGTGGACTCCTAAGACTATGAGTTGCTCTGCAGCATGAAGGTTTCCGATGCCAAATGAGTTTGAGGGACTACTGCCTGTTGTAGCCCTCTCTTGGGGGTTCACATCCATGTCAGTGTATTAAAAGCTCTGATAAGTCCTGCAAAGGAATGTTTAATGCTGTGTAAACCAGCATCCTTCAGACTTAGTAACCACAAATTTCCTCTGGGTTAACAGGGGAGCCAGGGTCCTCTGGACTAACTTGGGAAGGGCTCACTCACCCAACCTACAAATCAAAGGTTAAGCCCCTGGCATGTCATGGGAATGCAGAGTTAACTCATGTCCCATTTGGGTCTTTCTGCCAATCAGATGTGGCTGACAGCAGACCATGTCTTAAGGGCCACATCACGTTCAAGTGACTTTCATCCCAGTAGCTTCCTAAACTTGAAGCTGACCATCTAGGAACAAGAAAGCACAACTCCCCCTATTTAAGAGAAACTCGGTGATGTAACAGGATGACTTCTGACCTAACAGAATGGTTCAAGTTCTTTTAAGATTTAACTAGAAACTTGTCCTCAGATCCTGGGCAAAATGTCCATATCTTTGTACTTACAGAGGTTCACTAGAAACCCTCATGAAGAGAATGGAGAAATAGGGTGGTAATCAGTAAATAACCAGACTTAAGGAAAGTGGGGTCTTCTTAGGGCGGTGTGCCCCCCACCCCTTACGGACTTGCCAATCAGAGGAGAAAAAGTGGGTTTAACTGATACTCCGGAGGGTTTTTTAGCTGGGGTGGAAGGAGGCTACCCTACTGGGTTTCTGATCTGAAATAAGCAGGATTGGCTTTGGGTTTTCTGAGCCATTTCTAGACACAGGCTCTCAGATTCTGGGGCAAAGGTTCCATATGGCCCCAGCAACGCCCGTTGGGTTAATGCTTGCTTTAGCTCCTGACGCCACTTGACGTTTGGAGAGAATAACTCACATTTGCTCGTTAGAGGAAGTACTCCAGCAAGTACTACAGTATGTGTCCTGGGTCATAACTCAGGGGCAAGCTGAACATGAAAGTACACGGACTATAAAAAAAAAAACATGGAATGTTCATATAGGGCGTATATGTGGAAAAGATTAAAAGACCATAAACCCGTGCAAGTTAATGAGGACAGATGGCCGGCACGATGGGTAGGGGAATAAATCAGGCCCTTCCCTGACCTGTCAGCCCCATCTCGGACTCCAGGCTAACCTGAGTCTCTCTGGCGGCTCGCCCCACCCCCTCCCTGTCTCCGCTCCACTGCTGAGTCCAGCTGGAGCGGAAATGGAACAGTTTTCAAACTGTGAAAAGGAAGTTCACCCCAGAGTCCCAGCCCCAGGACGGAGGGAAAAGATGGCGCAGAAGCAACTTGGATGAAGGGATCTAGCAAATAACAAATCACCTTGCTGGGAGGTGGCTTTGCTCACAAAACCCAAAGGGTACTGCTCAACAAGCCAAAATAGGTGGGTCCTGAAAGCTCGCCTTTATTTACGATTTGGATTGGCCTGAGGTGGAGTTCATCGTCAACAGTTGCTTGGCTTTTGGAGAAGCAGAAAAAGAGGGGAAGCACCACACGCAGCCTCAACGCGCACCTCCCTGCAGCACCTGGTGGCAGGCATGTATAGATCCTTAACCTGAATGAGGAACAGTCTTATAGGCGTGATGTGGTTCTCACACCTGGAAGATTCTAGCACCCCTTACCTCTGGTCCTCGTCCAACGTGGCGTGGTGAAGCAGGAGTTTCTTAGAGAATTCTCTCATCCCCATCCCTGGAGCGAGGATCGCCTTTCCCTTGCAGGCAGGGCCTTGGTGCTGTGAATGGAATCGTCCTCAATGTCTCCTTCCTTCCTGTGGGAAATAGAGGCCAGCAGACAAGCCCACTGTGCCCTTTATCTGGTGACCCTGAGTCTGTCGCCCTTTGAGATGGGTTTCGAAGGGCTCCTGACCTGGAGTTGGGTGGGGTGTCGTCCACGCAGGGCTGCAGGCCTCGTGTGGTAGAACATTCACCTTCAAGGTGGGTAAGGCTGACTTCCGGCTCAGTCACGTGAGGGCTTTGATGGGGGGAGTACCCATGTTTTGATAGCATCCCTTGTCTTATTCTTAAAAAAAAACAAAAAAAACCTATTTCATGGGAGTGACGTATGGAGACTAAAAGCTGCCACTCTCAGAGAGGAGACTGGGGAGGCGTGTTTGTTGGGAGTGATCAAGGTCGATCCTCTGAACACCGTTTGAAACTTACCCTTCCAGGGCAAAGGCACTAACGGCCATCACGCACTAAAACTCTCCTCTCCCGGAACTTCGTGAAACAAACTATAGTCCCTTGTAGCCAGAGGTGAAGACTGAGCTAGCGTTAGGGTGGGTGACACCAGCTGGTTATCTAAACCCCGGTTCGAATAGGGAAGTCGCACGTATCCCATTGACTTAACGATCTTAGTTGTATACACGACAACCTCTAACTAGGCTGGAATCTGTGGGAATGGGGATTTCGGCTGTTCACCAAACCTCATGTGGACTGATGAACAGAGCAGGTATCAGACATTGAATGAAGTGAACATGAGGGCGTATTCCTCCCTAATTCTCTCTCCTTGGGGGAAATCTTAAGCCCTAAAGTCAGGCAAGGTGTTAATTTCAAAAGTGCTATTTGGGGGACCCTCACCTGAAATAACCTTAATTGGTGCTCACAAAGGAAGCAAACCTGACTCAAACCTCATAACTGCTCCTAGGGTGTGGCCTCACATTGGCGAGTGTTGGAGGTCATTGCCCAAAAGAGTGTGTGTGGCTTGGGGCATAACTTCTAGCTACAGCATCATCTACTCACTAAGATCTACACCTAGCTACTTGGATGGAAGTAAATGTGTAGCCTAGAAGATCGAGACGCTCTAGTTACAAAAACTAAGAGGTATGCATAAGTTGAATAACTATATGAAAGATTTTTCTGAAGATGGACTTCACATATGGCCTAATACTATAGGTAAAGACTGACTTTCTATTGCTACATACCTCAAATCTTTAAGACTCCATCTCATTGGGGCCAAAACGGATTCGCCTACCTGGTTGTCTTTGAAGCATCAAATCGAAATGACGCTGTATTGACTCGGCAGAATATCCTGCTGCCCGTAGAAAGGTCATTCTTCTAGCTGCTTGCCCATCAACGTCTCACTTGCAATGTGGAGCTGCATTGCTTTTCAAGTTGGTTCTTTGATACCACACAACTTCCTGGGGCCTAAAGCACGCTATACACTCACAGCTTTATTTCAGGGGTCTCAAACCCAAGGGTGCTCACAGGGCTCAGACAGCTAAGGGAAATGCACGAGATGGGGCTTGGCCAGGAGTAAACTGGTCCTGTTCAGAGAGCCCAGCTCTAGTCTACTCTAAGGCCACGCAGGAGTCCAGACCCTATGTTGCCAGCCCATCCTTTTTTCCGAGAAGCTAGAAACCTGGATTTTTGTGTGCTCCAATTTTAAGTGTTGGCAACTTAATTCAGGTCTCTGACAATATGCAGGATGGAGGTGTGCCATGAGTGGGCAACCTTTTGACATTCCTTGGCTCCTAGCACTGGCCAGAGTATTAGGCTTTATTTCCCCACCTGGGAAGTGGGAAGAGCTGTACGACTTAGTGTCATTATGTGCATGAATGTGTCTGGCTCACGGGATGGACTCAGTGGGGCGTTAATGAGGTGCATGGTACTTCCTTTGGGCCCAGGCTTTGAGAGACAACCTCAAGGATCTGGGTCTTAACTCGCTGTGTGTGCCCCATTTACTTACTTTCTGACTGTGTCTGTACGTTGACTTCTTGCTGACGTCCTTCAGTTGGTTGTGTCTAAACTTAAGTGGGTCGAGGACACCTCCGTGCTCTGAGGCAGATACCTGACTAGTATACACTTGCGCCATCACAGGTAGGGCCCTGTAGTGGTCACATGGGGCATGCTGACGCAGATAGGATGCTGCTGATGCATGGGGGTTAGAGCCTGCAAGGGCACACTGGATAAGACGATGTGGTAGTTTATAAACAGACCAAGGTTCTATGGAAGTTCATATCCTAAGCACTCGGATGTCTCGAGGCCTGTGAGGTACTTCCTATGAATTCCCTATCTCAGCCCGAGAGTGTTTACTACGTGCCCATTTTAAAGATGAAGAAGTAAGGATCAGAAGTTCTGAGTTAGGAATTATCACATACTCATCATATAGCCAGTAAACAGGAGTGTCAGGATGAGGGGGAGACTTCCAGGAGGTGCTCAAATTTCTTCCCAGTGTGGACTTTGAAATCACTGCAGAAATACAACTTGTCTGCCCATCAATTACATGTGAGCTTCATCTTCTGTCCTGATCCTTTCTCGTTTCAATGTGCATCGTATTTTACTATGTCCTGGTCAACAGAGTGGAAGGCAGCTTTGTATCCTATTCTCCTGCCACGGTGGCATTTTAGGAGCTGCCAGGCCCCCGTCCTTGGTGGCTTATGTGTAGCTTCTCAGGGAAGTAAAGGCCTGCTGACTTAAATGGTTGGAGGAGGACTGAGGCCAGCTGTCAACACTGGGGGCATGAGCACAGAGATGCGCCCTTCCCCTCGGGGCCTCCCTCAAGAAACCCCAGGTAGAAGAGATCATGCGTTAAAGCAGAGGTGGGGTTGAACGACAAAACAAAGCAGCTTGAAGGCCTGGCTTCTTGGAGCTTTCTAGGCTTTATTCAAGTCTCTTCTGACCTTAATTCTGTAATGAAACAACCTTTTAGCATCTATCCTTGCTAATGGGCTTGTTTTATTTCCAAGGAGGCCTCTAAGTGGGCCCCTCCTTTATCCCAGGTTCTTGGGAGTCAGCAGCCAGCCAATAGGCAAGCTGCTCCAGGGTCAGGTGGCTGCCTCTGTCCAATCAGCTGGGCCATGGAGAGCAGTCACATGGTATAAAAGCATGGCCTCCTGGCCCCAAGTAGCTGGGGTCTGGGTAGCTTCAGTCCCAGGGGCTGTGAGTAGGCAGGGTGACTAATATCTGTGAAATATCTTGTAAAAGGGCAGTGTGTGTGTGGTCTGGGAAAAGCTACTTAGGGCTACTTTGTCTCTCTAGTATCTGACTAAAGATTGTGTGAATGACTCGGGAGCAGGGCTACAGTCTAACTGGGAAGATCGGCCTGCCCCCATTCCTCAAACTCGGGAGGCGATGGCTTGGCCTTGTTCTCATCTGACTCCTGACTTCAAGTACCTAAAGCGGAACATCTAACAGATGCTTCGACGGATGTACAGTCTTAGGTCTAACCCTTTGAGGGCATATACTAGAGAAATGTAGGCAGACTTGTTTCCATGTTCACGACATATACAACCAACTACGCACACGCAGTCATCAACAGGATCTGTCACCTTCTCTGGACTTGGCTTTTCCACGGTCTAGAATGTGGTCTTTCTAGGTGAATGTTCCATGTGAGCTTGGAAGTGTTGAATTGTTCTATAAATGGTCACTAGATCCAGTTGATTGGTGCTGTTTCGTTCAACTGTCTCTGCTGACTCTTGCCTGCTGGCTCTGATCGCCAACAGAGGGGCCTTGAAGTCTTCAACTATAATAGAACTACAAGAAACCAGAAATCACTGTTTGCATAGAGCATCAAAATGTGAAGCATACACATGAAGGATTGTCGTCTTGGAGAGTTGACCCCTTCATTGTGTAAAGCTCCTCTCTATCCCTAACTTGATCTGAACTTAAAATACAGCTACTCCAGCTTTCTTCTAACGTGTCGGCATGGTCTTTCTCCCTCCCGTTACTTTTAATCTACTTGTCCTATTTAAAGCAGGTTTCTCAGAACATATAGTCGGGTGGCTTTTCTAATTCAATAGGTTTTTCACAATCAGCTAAGTCAACAGACTCTGGCTCAGTCTCAGAGCATAACAGCTCATAGCTAACTCACCCATCCCCAAACTAGGGGGAGTTCCTCCTGCGTCTTTGGGTTTTGACCCTTAAATGATGCGGAATAAATATTGCTGCATGAATGTCCTGTGAACCAGTGCTTGCATTGCTATGGGATAGAATCCTGGTTTGAAGAGTGTGCTATACGTAATTCTTACTAGCTGTTGCCAAATGGCCTTCCAGAAAGGACAATATATACCCCACTGCATACAGTACCCTTCTCACTGGAGCCAAAGGCAGACTGGAACTGGGCCACTGTCCAGGGAGGTGGAATCCTTGATAAGGTATCTGGAACGCTCAGACCCCGAGCCTGTCATCCTGTTGGCAAGCTTTTTAAACTTCAGTTAATTGTCCCAACACAGTCCCTTCTGCCCTGCCTCTCGCCGCATCCTGAGCCAATTACTGAAGTTCCTAAATCACATGTATGTAAATAGGCCAAATTCATTTCCAAACGGCATTCTTCGCAAGATATGTTTGAGCATTATTTTGTTTAGAGGAGGAAAACCTGAATTTGCTTGAATATTCTAGACAATTCCTACCCTGGAGGAGTTGGAATCCTGAACCATCACCTGAACCTGTAGGAGGTCAGTAAACGGTGAGTTCTGTTCCGTCTCCAGTCCATCCTGTCCCCCTTTCAATAGATGGGCATTTAGAATCTGCAACCTACTAACAGGGAGGCTACTTGGATGGAACATAACCAGGGTGTTAAACGAAATTGTTTGTGGCTTTGGAATGTGGGGCAGGACTTTGCACAAGGGCTTTATCTCTCTCCCTGCTCGCCACTAATAGGTCATTAACTTATCTGGGCTATGAATGCATCCCCACTGCATATGTCCGTCAAACCGTAAGCCCACAGCCACCCTGGTAGTTCGCACATGCGATGCTGCAGAGACCTCTGTCTTGGAGCCAAGTGCTTTATATAACTCCACGGTGGTGGCCCCGACCAACTTGCTTTTCAACAGCTCCGTGTGGCACCCTTGCCTGTCGCTCGGTGACAAGCCAGGACCTTCTTGAGGCATTTTCTCAGCGGGTTAATCAAATGGCATCAGTGGGAATGTTTACAGCTTGCTGCCACTTAGGGAGCTTTATCAGAGCCCTTTTAATGTCAGCCCCCAGCCCAAGGCCGATAACAGAAGCAGAGGCAGGGCAGCAGATGGACGGCTTCAGGACAGCTGGTGAAGACCAGAAAACAAGATGTCAATCTAATCTGAAAGACCTCCCATAGGGTCCCTGCTGTGGGGTGGCAGTTATGTCATGCCCAGAAAAGAAGTTCCAGACCAATCTCGGGTGCCAGACAGACGCTTGGCATCTAGCGCTATTGGTCTATTCAACACTAGAGCACCAACCACGTACCAGGTTCTGTGTTTCTATGGTGATAAGATGCTGTTCTTTACCTTTTCACAAATGTGTTGGGCTAAGAAGATTTAAGTCTGAACACTATTCCTGCCTCTGTATGACTTTAAACAACTTCTTCCGTAGCCGTTCTTGATCCTATTTTAGAGAGGTATTTTCCAAACGTCGTGTGTGTATTTAGGATCTAGTAAGATACGAAGGGCTGAAGATCAGCTTTGACTCGACCGTTACAAGGAATTGTGATTATTGACCCAGACTTAGAATATGTATGTGCTTTACCAGACACCTTTGGAAAGACCAAGACAAAGGCATTAAGGGAAGAAACCTGAAGGCAAAGATAGCTTGAGGGGCTTATGAAAGATACCAAGAGGGGCCCTCTTTGGAAGTCCAAACCTGCTGCCTTTGCTTCTGCTGGAAAGTACACCGTTGGTGTTACTTATCTTTGAAAAAGAAACACCTTTAATCACCAACTTACTATGGATGTTCAAAATTGGAGGCATTTGGTGCTAAAATAGGCAACGGGCAGTGATCTGACCATGGATTAGCCACAATTTTAACCCCAGGTGGATTTCCTGGCTTCATATCGACTTCCTCTCAATGTGACAGTGGTGGGCACCCCAGCGACAAAGGTAGCTGTGGTGCCTTAACCAAACAGCATTCCTTGCAAGATATGTTTGGATGAGCACATCTTAACCAAACATCTTAACCAAACTGAAGATTATTGCCTTTGGCTCTCTCTCAATGCATTATGTGCTGAAATTCGATGAGTGTTCTGAAGTCTTGTGTTTTTAAATCAATGACTCTAGATCGGACACTGACTATAGGACAGACATGAGGGTGAAATAAAAAGCATCTTAGCTGCTCCAGTTGGCAACCTTCGCACTATGCATCTAAGTACTTGTTTGAAATGATGGTGGTTCGCTGAACGTGCAACTGGATCTCCAGGTGCTCATCCTACAGCTAATCTGCCTCAGTCCCATGAGGAGATGGTGGATCCACACTTACGAAGTCAGTCAGCGAGTAAGGGGAAGAAAGTGAGATTCAAATCCAGGTTTAAAGGCTGTTCTTCTCCTATATACAAGCTACCTCTAATTCCCATAGGCGGTGTCTATGCAGTCAACCAGAGTGAAGAGTTGACGGGTTAGATCAAGGAAGCAGACTAGTTAGGCAGTGGAGACTGGAGCATGACCTGGATGAAAGTTTTGGTAGCAGGGAGAGCATGGGGGTCCCTCAGTTTAAAGTTGAGCTTCTTGCTTCTGCATCTAGCTCCTCAGTGTGTCTTGAGTTGTAGCATCTGGTCAAAACTCCACCTAGAAAATAGACTTAATCTTGAGTGGGTGTGGGTCTGTGTTGGGGGTGGGGGCTACGGGAACTGAGTATATTGCTGCTGGAATCATAGACCCAGCCATTCTGCCTCCCCTCACGCCCACTTTCCCAGGAGCGTGCGCTGCAGGCCCTATCGGGTGGACCAGTCCTTCTTGTATATGTCTCTTTGCAGACGTTACTTTTGGCATTTTTCACTCCTTGAAGGCAGGTATGCCTCTCCATCTCCTTTTCTTCCAGGAATTTTTAGTTCTCCACTGACTCGTCTTATGGAGTAATACCTTTTAATTCCTTTGGGATTTGGGGAAGGAAAAGAGAAATGGGCAATCTGCCATGTTTACCTGGAAGTTCCAGTGGCTAACCTGTGCCGGTTCACTTCCTTTGAGGTATCAGTGTCTCCTAAGACAGCAGTTCCCGTCAGGAGGTCTGTCTGTGACTTCTGTTGGCTCGTCCTAGTTTTGACCTCTAAAACCATGGTTTACTTCCAGAGCTGGTTGTGTTTTTCAGAAAACAAAGGCTGAGATGGAGTTAGGAGTGCAAAAGACTTTACTGGGGAGTCACCCCTCTGAAGGGAAAAGGGGGTGAAGCAAGACTGGACAGAGGGAACCATCGGACCATGATGTCTACCTGCCAAAGTCTTTGGCAGCCCAATGGGGGGCTCTAGAGCCCAAACAGCCCACCAGAGGAGCCTTGCATTAAGCTGGCTCTTGGACCACTTCCATCCCTCTCCATATCGGCCATACTTCCCCTGTACTCTGGGGAAGAGCTACCAAGTTGAACAATCCTTCAAAATCGGTCTTAAAACAACACCCACACCTGAACATTGACTCTTCAGGTGTGGTCTCGATACTAGAGTTGCTAGATTTAGCGAAAGTTCAGAATTCCCAATGAAGCTTCAGATAAACAAATGCCTTCTGGTGTAAATATGTTCCAAATTGCATGGGATGTCACTTCTATTGGGCAACCTCAAAGGAAACACTAACGTTCTGGAAGTTATAGTAATGTTAAAGCTGAAATTTGAACTTTGCTGGTGGCGACGTGGTTGACTTCCACTGAAGTTAAGGGTTTTAATTCTCTTGCACTTAAACCATGAAAAACCTTTTCCTGATTTAATCGTAGTGGAACCAGATCAACAGACTAGAATGAGACTACAATTGTAAATATTCTTTAACTGTAGCATCATTAACTAGGCCTATGTCTTTAAATCACTGATAAAACATTGAACGGGGTACGTGAGTTCCCGTGTGCACTGAAATCCTCTCCCAGTGGATGCAAATCCATTCCCCTATGCTCTGGTACCCACCTCATCCAACTAGACTCGAGCAATTTTCTTCATCTGCAAAGACATTCCTCTTTTTGGCTCATGTGTTTCCAGGAGCTGATCTTGTAGTTTAAAGTGTTTTGAATCAAGGTTCATTCCAGAATCTTACTAGGACATTAAGAGGCTTGACAGTGGTGTCTCCTGAGAACCAGTATTTTTCTATCTCTAGCCTTGAAGGAAGCAGAAGGGGCCTAAAGATGACTCTGCAGGGTTGTGTCAGCAGTTAATACCTGGAGGCTTAGGTCACTAAAGCAGAAATTTCTTATAGCCTTATTTGCATCTAGTTTGGTAGTTAACTGGTGTCTTATAACCAATTCAAGAGTATACTTATTCTTGTAGCTTAATATTGTATGGAGGCTGACTTCTTAGCCCTGATGGTTATGTTAGATGTTAAGGGGAAACGAGGTCAAGGGTCTGCAGGAGCTCTACCCTTCTTTCGACTCTTCAGTTAGCTTTTTCTTGAACTTAACACTGAAGGGGGCTGTTAAGGACTCTGAGAAATTTCCCTAACTTGGGTCTCTGGGTTCTTGAACGCTGCCTGTCCCAGAGAGTTGGCCTGGTGTCCCCTCTAACACACGGATAACAAATGAGCAAAAACTTAAGCAGAAACAGAACACTTGCATAGTATCAAAGCATTTCCTTCCAAATACTTAATTACAAACGGGGAACTTAGAGTGGAGAATCCAGGAAGACTCCACTCTAACCGAGTACTCATGGTTAATATCACCAGCAACACCTATGGATGTCATGTGTCTCCTGATATGATGCACTGAGAAGGATATAACATCACTTTTGTAGTCTTTCCCCCAAAATGCCTAACTTCATGAACATCAGACAAGCCCCTATTGAGGGACATTCTACAAAATAACTGACCACGACTCTTTAGAAGAAGCAAGGTCACAAGACAGGGACTGAGGAAAACTAAGATTGGAGGAGATGGAGACGTGACACTTAAATCCAACGTGCTATCCTGGAACCATAAAGATTAGTGAAGCATCATGATCATGAATCATGAGCCAGCTAGTTAGCTCTTAAGAGGAGAAAGAATGTGTTTGTGCTGGAATGTGAAGGGCTTTTCTTTGCAAGGCAAAGTATGTTTACTGTCAAAATGGAAATATTTTCACAATGTATAGAGTCCAAGCTAGGTATGGCCCCAAGCAACCTTCTTGTTGAACACTCTGAATCCTACAACTGGGACAACCAGGGCCCGGGGGCTAGCTCAGGTCAGATGAACCAGCTCCTGAAGTTTTCCACAGACACAACTCCTTTATTTCCTTTGATTGTTACCCCTTGGTCCCCATAATCATTCCACTCTTCGAAGCCTTACTTTCTGTCAGTGTTGGTCTTCTTCCTAAGGGCAGGCTTGCTCTCAGTTCTACTCAACTTGCACAACCTCCCTCCTCCCAGTCAGTCCACTTCCAGGATCCCAAGCCTTCCTCCCTGGTGGACAAAGCTTTGTGGGATGTTAAGCCTCCCTAGAAAGATCTCAGGGTCCATCTTTCCCAGCGTGAGCAGTTTTCTATTAGCTCATTCTTTACTCTCAAAATAGGGGCAAGATCGCAGACTCGGGATAGGATCAGGAGCTGCTATGGTCTGAAGCTCGTTTAAGGAAAATGCCCTTCAGTGCTCCAACTCACTATTGGATTTGTGTACTGAAGCTTTTGACTAATGGCCTGTCTTGTCTTTCTCTGCCTTATCTGTCTGGGACACCTAACTTCCTTTGGGTCCTTGCGAGAAGGGGTAGTGCACATGTCAACATTTGGTTATTCCCGATTCCCTGGTCTAATACCACAAAACTGCTTGTTGACTTATCAGAGACTCTCTAGTTAAGAAATTGAAGCCTAGACATCAGAAACCTACCTGGAACCACACAGTTTTGTGTATACAAAGACACTCAACTCTACCGCCCTACAGGGATTTTCCTGGCTTAAAAAAAATAGTGGCAGAGTTGAGACTAGAACTTGTTTTGAGTTTCCTATGACAATCACTTAATTTGAGCATCAACTGCCAGCCTCAATGGGTCACAGATACTTGCCTTCTCGGTACATACATACTAGTGGGAAATGCCCATCAGACAAATCCCAAGCTATAACTACAACTCGATGAAGGACAGGCATGTCACACTGAGACCCATAAGCAGGAGAGCTGACCTGTGTACAAATTCATAGAACTATGGGGAGGTACGCTTAAGCTGGAAATGGAGGGATGGGCGGGCTTAACCAGCAAATGATGAAGAGTGTCTTAGAATAAGCAGAACTGGAAGGAGGCCCGTGTGGCTGAAGTGGAGAAGGTAGGTAGGAGAGCCAGCAGGAGGAGGCTGGAAAAATACATGATGGTAGTCGTGGTGGCAGCAGTGGGATGTAGATGAGCAGACACATCTGCAGGTGAGTCACTAGGTCAGTGAACTTCCCTGAAGCTCACAGCTCCTCAAATAGGAAGATCTTGCCAATGGGGAACCTTGTTGAGGATCCAGATTTTAGGCTGAGGACTAAAGCATTGACCACCCCCCCCCCCCCCCCCACCCCGCCCATGCTCCAACTCAATTTAGCTCAAGAGTTTGGTCCACACTTTGAACTGATCTTAATATATTCCCCTGGTGGTTGGCTATAAGCCCCAGTGATGGGTGGGGAAGCCTTAACGTGACCTCACTTTTTCGCCGATAAGGCCAATGGTTTGAACACACAACTCTACTTAAAGCTTAGCTCTGCTGTGAGTTTGTTAAAGCAGAATAAGAGTTGGGGCTTAAGTAACCCAATCAGCTTCTCCCGTCCCCCAGGGTCCAGTGTAAGCCTCTACAATGTTCTCTAAGCTGCTCGTTTAAAACAATTCCAACAACATGGTTTCTATTTCTCACAATGGACTATTTTCTGCAGTGTTGCACATCCGTGTCTGAGATGTTTTTCCAGCTTCAGTTTTCTCATGCTAAATTTCTGTGTAGTTGGGTAGACCAGTATTTCCCAACCTTTTTCCACTTGTGTCCGTCACGGGAAGCTTGCTGAGACACATACCAAAGGGTGTGCTGGTGTAGTTCTTGGGACAGACTGAACTCTGTCCTAGCTCTTAATGTTTTTATCTCCTTTGAGATTCATGAGAACCTTAGGCTGGAGTGAGGGGGTGTTAGTGATGCTTTTATAGCTGAGAAACATGCTCAGAAGCTAAATCACTCATTTGGAGTCATGCATGATGGGTTTGCGTCTGTGGACTTGTGGCTGGATTCTGTCCACCCACATGCCCCTAAACTTAGTTTGATAGTGTCAACTCTGTACAGGCTGGACACACTCTTCTAATAATTTTTTCAAAACCTCTGTCTGCTGAGCATTGGGTTTCCAAACATTCAGGATCTTTCTTATAAAGCCAAACTCAGACACCTTTCTATGACTTATGGAGTTAGAGAAAGCGATGGGAGATGCACATCCAGCTGACACCATTGACCAAACCTGCAGGGATCTGGGGATGATGAAGAGTGGGAGATGGCCAACTGGTTCTTCATGCTGTGTATTGATGTGTTGGAAGTGTTTGCCTCTCTTGCTCTCCTTGAAAAACATTCAAAATAAGTGTGGAGTAAATGTAAAAACTACAAGAAACCAAAGTCAGTAAGTTGGACATACACAAATGGTCCCGTAGACATCTTCAAGAGCTACAAACTCGGTTCCAAGCTTCCTGTTGGCCAAAAGCACTGTATAGTCTATGGAGACTAATGCTACCTGTAAGTCAAACGCAAGCCTGCTCAGAAAGAACAAGACTGTTCTGATGCCAAGAGCTGAGACCCATAAGATATACCAATCTTGGTAATGGGCACCATTGCTACATGGTTGGCCTTGAACCAGTGTCTTCATTTCACTTTATTTAATCCACAAGATGTGAGGTAGGTTTTAACACCTCCATTTTACAGTGGAGGAAACCAACTCAAGCTTAGGTGTTCCTGGGAGCTCTCAGTGAGGAAATGGCAGAATTAACTCAATTCCAGGTCTGCCGGATTCCAAGCCCACGCTCTTACTTAATGCTTCCTCCCTTGTGTGTGCTATGAGTTAAGTTCCTGTAAGTTGATACTTTTCTTACTACAAGTCAAGACTAAGAACTTCTGAAAAGAACGTCCTCCTGGGAACTGAAATAATATTCTAGTATGTATCCCACCGGTCTGGAGTGAGCAAGTGGCCAAGTCCAAAACTTAGGAAAGTGGAACCACAAGGCAGAGTTTAAGGCGGTGATGCCAGGCCTGAGCCCTGAGTTCTTGGCCAGAATCTTAGGGTGGGGTTAGGCATATGCTTCCTTTTAAAACAAAAACCTTCTTCCTATTTATACAACTTAAATTCCAGGTAGTTCAGCAATTCACAACATGGAAAGTTGGTCTGGGGAATCCTCATTCTTGAGACAATGACTGCTAAAATCTGGAGTTGCAAAATGGTTTTCTAGTGTTACTAGCATAAAGCACAAAATGGGATTCCACTGCACAACGAATATACAGCTTCATTTTTTTTTTTTTTGCACTTTTGTTTTGGTATGTGTCAATATACAGAAAAGCTGTAACATAACTTTACCCTGACTCTCAGACTGTTTACATTATGCCTCATTTGCTTTATACTCTCTAGAAAGTTGTCTTTTTATGAGCCATTAAATTGGAGCCCTTGTGCCCACTATAAATGGCCTCGTGCATTTCCTAAGAATGGGTACAATCTCTTATGCCACAACACGATGATCAAAATCAGGAAACCGACCATGCATAGTAAACGTCACAAACTCCATATTATGAA
The DNA here is from genome assembly GCF_021613505.1 of Equus quagga. Lineage (NCBI taxonomy): Eukaryota > Metazoa > Chordata > Mammalia > Perissodactyla > Equidae > Equus > Equus quagga. The sequence continues at coordinate 74,845,308 of NC_060281.1, read as the reverse complement.
TCAAGTTAACTATCGTAGGTCATAGGCCTAATTTGTTCTTAGATGCTGTAGCCGTGGTTGTGCCGTAAGTGAGGGATGTTTAGGAAGGGTCTGACTTCATATCCAGGTACCAGGTATACTTCATTCACTAAACTGCCCCATCCGGGGCCCATTCATGGCCACATATGGTGTTCATCTGAGGTCCTGGGCTTTTGATGGTGACTAAAGGAGACTGATTCGAGAGTGTGAAGGGCCTGGGACGTATAGGCATGCTGTTGATTCTGTAAGCTCGAGTTTCCCTCGTAGGTGACCTATCTTGACCTATGACGTATATGACCAGCAATGGACCAGCCTATCAGAAAATGCCTGCCCTGGAAACATTCTTTCCCCCATCTTTATCTTGACCTCTTCTTCCCTTCTCTCAAATCACACACAGGGTGATCAACCATCCTAATCACACCATCGCTCATCATCAGCTATAATCAATGGAAGCTTTAGCCAAAAAAGCCACTGTGCTTTTCCTAAATGATTCTCCAGAGTCTCGGCATCCCAAAAAATTAAGAAAAAGAGCCAGTATTGCTCCTACTAGCACAGCAACTGACTACATATTAAAAGCAGAATTGAAGCATTTCTATAACATTCATGCCTAAGATGGCACGACAGATCTGCAGATGCCGAGAGCTCGAAGTCAGCTGATGCAAGAACGCGTGAAACTAACGTCACATCAGTGCGTTGTTGAAGCCCTAGTTAAGAGTAGGGAGTGGCTGGAGTAATTGCTAGGAGCATGGGCTTGAGGTGAACAAGTGTTTAAATCTTAGCTTGGCCTTTGCTAGCTATCTGAGGGGGTGTGAAAGTCATGACCTTTGAGCAAGGCCTTACTTCCCCCTACCCCTCTCGAAGTCAGGCTGATCTCCCACTGCAGCGCTGTTAGGAAGAAACAAGTATGAGTGCAGAGAAGCTAGGATGCTGCCTGTATGAGTGGTAGCTATTGTCATAAAAGTAGGTGAGCCCTCCCTAGGACCTTTGGGAGTCTGAGAAGCACAAGTTTGGGTTGCTAGGCAACAGGCTTCCATGTTGAGGGGCTTAGTTGCTGAGTGCGCTCAGCGCTGGACCAATCCAACACCAAGCCGGTGGAGGGCGGAAGCAGCTGACGGGGGCAGGGGCTGTGCGGAGAGGAAGAGGGGGTGGGAGGCCCAGTGCCTGGCGCTGCAGCTGTGTGCCATTACCCACAGCAGTTCTGGGTAAGAACAGTCCTAGCGCTGGCCACTTGTCCATATAGTTTTATTGCTTTAATCCCACCATACTGGCCGAGGCCAGGCCATGATAATATATTTAAGTAATGAGGCATGACAGCCGGGGCCTGCCGTGGGGATCGGAGCACATCGAGCAGGGTGTGAGAATGTCCAAAGGTGAGGGTCCTAATCCCTTGGAAACGCCTGCAAGTGTGAGATGGCAAATGAACACAATGTTTAGACCCAGAGCAGGGCCCATAGCCGGTTGGAAACCCGGTCAGGCCCACGTAAACACATGCATCCGAAAGCACGAGCGAAGGGCTCTTTCGGGGTCAGGCAGGTGATGGTTTTGGCAGACTGGCTGTTGTTAGACACTCAGCAATTACATACTGGGAAATACTTGGAGGTTGAACTGTCCTGATACCTCCTAGTATTTATTAGAAAAGGATTAAGTATAATTCCTTAACGCTGTCATAATTGATACACACGCATGATAAAATTCCAAAAGCATTGTTACGTAACAAAACTGCCCTCTCAGCCTAGACTGCTGAGATAGAAATTATCCCCAAATCTCATGTACAGAAAGATCCCTTCCTAAGTATAAATAGGAGCAAGCTGAAAATTCCAGCTGCACTTCGGTTTATTCACTTAATTCTATCTGGCGATTATTCTGCATAGATGCATAGGTATATCTTGTTTGCTTCGAAGTGGACTCTTTCTTGGACTTTCCATCAATATGGGACTGGTTAAATGATGGTCATCCAGGCTGTGACTTCTTGATGAGCAATGAAAGATGCAATGCCTTCTTTTGGCTCTTACTCTTGAACGCAACAGGAAGAACTTGAGACTTAAGAGTTTGAACTAAAAAGACTTAGCATGGTGGGTCCAAATTTCAGTCGCAAATTGGCTTAAAGATCCACAGTTGCATCTATGGCCATGAAAGATCTATTGGAGGCAGGAGGCTGGGCTGCGCATAACTTTCTTCATGCACTAACTTCATGGTTTCGTAATGGAATGAGAGTAAATGAATGCTGATGAAGGCCACCAGCAGATTCTTAAAAATAAAGGATATGCCTCATTGAGCAGCCCAGTTTATCAGAACACACCTGAGAAAGCAGAAGTGGAGGAGGGTAACCTTTGTAGGATATCCCTTTGGGTTATCACTCTTGGTAAATAATAAGGAAGCCCTAAGTTCTAGAAGTTGACTCGCTAGCTTCCCAATGCCCAGAAGATTGGGCAATCTTGTCAGTCATAGCGAGGAACTTTGTTTGGACATCATGGTTTGTGGCCAAATTGGAACCGCTTTGATTAGAGCGAATAAGACCATAGGCTCTAGGGTCTGAAATGCTAGGTTCAACTATTGTATTGCTGTGTGAACTTGGGCAAATACCTAACCTCTCTGAGCCTTTCTCTACTTCCTAAAAAGGACAAAAATTCTTGTAATCTGGATCCTCTAAGTAGATGCTAGGGCAAAATTAGCAAGGAGACTTGTTAAGGGGGATGCCTCAGGGAAAAGGTGGAGGGAGCTGGGGGAACCTCAGAGGTTGATGCAAGTCTGACTCTTGAGTGAAGAGGGGAAGGAAGAAGTCGACTAAACTGGGCAGCCTAAGAAAGTTTGGCACGGCCAGGGAGGAGTCCTTGAGCCATAGTCACCTGTCGGAGGTATCCTGTGAGTCTCCAGAAAGGGCTTACCTAAGAATCCTTGCGTCACCCAGGCAGTGGCGGGGAGAATGGCCTTGGTGCAAATGCAGCGGTGGCCCCTCGGCAGCTGGGGCCGTTAGTCAATTAAGCTTCCAGTGGATGTGGACTTGAGTCACAGGTTCAAAGCTGCCACAATACTATCATCTGAGCTGTGAAAATTAGCAGCGTATGAATTGCTTAGCTCAGAAACGGGCACGTAGTTGCTGTAAAATACACACTCTTATTTGGGGGAGCTGCTCCAAGGTCATGCTTCATTTATGCTGCCTATAGGAACTTGGGCGTACCACTTCCTCTCTCTCTGCCTCAGTTTAAATGGGTAGCCCCATTTTACAGATGGGAAAATTGAGGTGAACTTGGAATGCATGTAAAACGCTCAGCATAGAATAGTGCCAATACAGAGCTAGAGCTCACATCCCGGATTGTTGTCAGCTATTACTACCACAGTCTTCATCTCCAGCGAATCTGAGAGTTCTTGCTTTTGCGGCAGGAGCGCATGGCAGAATCTGCATTTCCATCCCATCTTGAGTGAGGACAACCACTACCAGTCTTTATTTGCTGTTGCACCTGGGCAAATGGCAGCCTCTGGTTGTCGCCTTTCTTAGGCAACGTGTCACAACTGCATATCCGTGAAGGATCTTGCCAAGAAGCCACGGTGAAGCCCGTAACTGTCCCTCTCATGTAGCCCTGCGTGGCCTTGACCTGGTAGCGAAAAACCCTCGCGTTTAAGCAGATGCAGGACCAGCTTCACGAGTGTGCCACCTGAGGAGTCTCAAAGGGCCAAATGCTTAGAGCCTGGCTTGTTTAAATGCTTTAATGTTGGCAGGCTTGAAATATATTTTCACCTTTTCTTCAATTGAGGTCATAATGGTTTATAACACTATAATTTCAGGTGTACACATCAGTTTCTGTACAGACTGCATCGTGCTCACCACTAGTAGTCTAACTCTTATCCATCACCATACATGTGTGTCCCTTTACCCCTTTCGTCCACCCCCCATCCCGCTTCCCCTCTGGTAACCACTAATCTGTTTCTTTATTCATGTGTTTATCTTCCACCTATGAATGACATCATGCAGTGTCTTTCTGTCTGGGTTATTTTGCTTAACATAATAATATCCTCAAGCTCTATCCATGTTGTTGCAAATGGCACGATTCTGTCTTTTATGGCTGAGTAGTATTCCGCTATGTATATTTACTGCATCTTCTTGATCCATTCATCCATACAAGGGCACTTGGGTTGCTTCCACATCTTGGCTGTTGTGAATAATGCTGCGGTGAACATAGGGGTGCACAAGTCTCTTTGAATTGATTTCAAATTCTTTGGATAAATACCCAGTGGTGGGGTAGCTGGATCATAGGGTATTTCTAGTTTCACTTTTTTGAGGCATCTCCATACTGGTTTCCATAGTGGCTATACCAGTTTGCATTCCTGCCAGCAGTACATGAAGGTTCCCTTTTCTCCACATCCTCTCCAATACTTATTTCTCATCTTGTTAATTATAGTCATTCTGATAGGTGTTAAGGTGATATCTCATTGTCATTTTGATTTGCATTTCCCTAACGACTAGCAATGTTGGACATCTTCATGTGCCTGTTGGCCGTTTGTATATCTTCTTTGGAAAAATCTCTGTTCATGTCCTCTGCCCATTTTTTGATCGGGTTTTTTTGTTGAGTTGTGAGTTCTTATATTTTTGAGACTAGCCCCTCGTCGGGTAATGATTTTCAAATATTTTCTCCTAGTTGGTGGGGTGTCTTTTCACTTTGTTCACTGTTTCCTTTGCCTTGCAGAAGCTCTTTAGTCTGAGGTAGCCCCATTTGCTATCTTTTTTCTGTTTCCCTTGACTGAGTAGACATGGTATTCGAAAAGATGCTGCTAAGACCAATGTCACTGTACTGCCTATATTTTCCTCTAGGAGTTTTATGGTTTCAGGTCTTATATTCAAGTCTTTAATCCATTTTTAGTTAATTTTCGGGTATGGTGTAAGATGATGGTCTGCTTTCATTCTCTTGCATGTGGCTTTCCGGTTTTCCCACCACCATTTGTTGAAGAGACTTTCTCTTCTCCATTGTAGGCCCTCAGCTCCTTTGTCAAAGATGAGCTGTCCATAGATGTGTGGTTTTATTTCTGGGCTTTCAATTCTGTTCCATTGATCTGGTGTCTGTACCAGTACCACGCTGTCTTGATTACTGTAGCTTTGCAGTATATTTTGAAGTCGGGGGTTGTGATGCCTCCAGCTTTGTTCTCTTTTTCTCAGGATTCCTTTGGCTATTCAGGGTCTCTTGTTCCATGTTTTCCTTTTGCCCCAGGTCCGGCAAATAATGTAGCTGGTCTCGAGTGGGTGGTACCATTCCAGATCCTGGCAAGAAGCAGCCGGTACCTACAGAGGATTTAATTGAAGACAACAGACCACAGGATTTCATTGTGCAGAGGTGTGAGCAGAGTTAAGAGAACACGGGATGGTAAAGCACTCGCAGAATACCAGCAAGGAGCTGCTGGCACCCCTGAGGGTCGACTGCAGCAATGTGATTATAGGAGAACTGTCACCCTACAGGAGGTGGGAACTGAGAGAAAACTGGCTACTCTTAAAACTGAGGCCTAGAAAGCGAATCTGGAGAATAACTTCCAGATTTTGTTCCCCTTTTGCTTATCTCTTTCTGAGGCCTTTGATTTGCTGCTAAAATAAGCAGAGGGCCAGGAGCCCGAGGAAGCCAGTCCACAGAGGTCGTCATCCTGGGGCCTGACGTAGGACTCGGAGGGGTGGAGACTGTACTTACGGAAGCAAAATGAAGGAAAACTAGACAGGTCAGTGAGACGGCTTCTCTTGTTTCTTGGTCACTTATTTGAAGAAATCCAAGATTTAGCGTCCAGGAGTATGGCCGCAAACTAAATGACCCCTAAGTGGAACGCTAAATTTATAGCTCCCATGAGTGACGTCAGCAGAGCCATGAGGACTCAGATTTACTTTCTTAAGGCAGAAGAAAACTCATGTTTACTAGCTACAAGTTTACTAGCTAAAAGTATTCTTGTTTGCTCACTAGAAAGTCGAAGCTGTCTTTAGTCTATTCATGTCACTGAGTTTTCCAGACTGGCTTTATCTAAGCCTCATGCTTCAGCATGAAATACAACTCTGCTGGACAAACAAGTGTTGGGGGGTAGGTAACATTGTGGAAACAGATACATGGGTGCACTTTGATTTGACCCTAAATGTGTCCCTGAAAATAGGAATACAGACCACATTTTGTAAGTTGTCTCATCCATGCTCTCAGGAAGCCTGCCCTCAGGACAACTCCTTTAGGATTTTGGAGATGGTACCTTTCACTACAAAAATTATTATAGGTGGAAGTAAGGGTTGGAAAAATTCTTGCGTTCCTAATATCATTAAAAGGAATTTTCCATGGGACGGTCTTTTAGCTGTTGGGTTCTTCACCTTTCCACGACTTTATGGTGCTAAGTTCCCCCATAAACAGTGTTAATGTGTGGAACTTATGATCTAGGGCTCATACGAATCTTTTGATCTCAAATTCATGAGCCCAATGTGCAATAAACCCGTCACTGAGGCACTGGAGTTTAGAGATGGAGAAAGGCTTATTCAAATTGGCCAAAACGAGAAGGCTGGAGGAGAGGTTCTCTCAAATGCACCTTAACAAGAAAAAGGGGGTTTTCATAGAGCGAAGGGGCTTGGGAGGAGTTTTGGAGAAAGAGACCATGTTTCTTTCACTCCAGATAAGCCCCTGGGCCACCAGACTGCTGGGCGTCAAGAGCAGCTGAGGGCGGGTTGTCTGGTGGTCGTAACTTCCTTAAAGGCATTCTTTTTCTTCTGTAAAACAAGCTCATAAATCCTCGTGACCCTTGAGTCACCCCTCAGGGTTAAACAAGAAAACAGCAAATTACTTCTCATCTGTGTTGGGAACAAGGTTGAAGGGTAATCACTTTCTTATTGAACAGTTACGGTAACCCTCAGGTACACGGTATCAGGGCCACATCCAGTCCCGCTCTGTGTGTATGCTTTGGGTTACTTATTAACTTCTGGGCCTGTTTCATCTGTAAGTCAAATAATAACCTACGTCTCATGACTGCCAGGACGAAATGAGAGCCTTCACACGGTTTCTAGGACACCAGTATTCACATAAGCAGTTAATTAACCAGTCACTATGTTCGTACCACCAGAAAGTTCAATCCACTGGGGAGACAGATCAATGTATTGTAGGCTGACAAATGCTTTGGGGCCAAGAGCAGAATGCTGTAGGAGCTCTGAGAAAGGGGTCCCAAACTCAATAGCAGGATGTCAGCAAAAGTCCTGAAACAAGCAATGTCTAAGCAAGACTTGCGCCAACATTAGGATTTGGACCAGGAAAACTGAAGCATTTGAGAAGAGAGACCTACTGTCTATCTGAGCCTAATGGAAGTTGGCTGGGTCACTTCAAATGGCTTAAGCCTTTGGAAGCATCATTGGACAAAAGAGTGGACTCTGGGATGAGCTGTCTTCCCCCTTTCCTCTACACCCTGCAATGCTCAACCCATGCAGGAGTGGAAGGAGCAGTCAAGGAGATGCAAGCTTGGACAGGCTGGGAGTCACAGCCAAGAGATGTGCCATTATCCCAGCTCTCCGCACGCCTCGGGGCGGAGGGATAGCTACAAATCAGATGGTTCTGTCCTCCCTTCCCCTGCTTGTGTCCAGGGTCTCAGCACTTCCCGCCTTGGCTTATGAAGCAGAGGGGCTCAGCAGAGGTCAACCAGACTTCCATTTTCCCACCCCCCTCACTTCGCCTTTCATCATCATCAGAAACCCTTGACAGACAGATGGCGGACGATGCCTAGTGCCTCAGCCCTGCAACTGCGTTCTCCCAGGTTCACTGAGCCCGGGGAAACAAGCGCCTGAGTGCAAGGAGGAGAGCGCACGTGTGTCCTCCCTGACAGCCATCCGCAGGAAACGCGTTCATTTCCAACCTGTTGGCAACGCACTGACAGTGAGGGGAGCCACAGCTGTGAGTGTGGAAAGGCTGCAGGGGAGAAACCATTTCCCAGCCCCAAGCTGCTGCGGAAGGAGAAATTGAACACTTGCTTGTAATTTCCCCCTGAGGTCTGTTGGGGACTAATCTGAGTAGGCATTTGGGCCGAAGGGCAGAACGCTAGATCTGGGACTCTTCTGGTCACCAAGAACGACACTTCCATTGCCCTATTGCTGAGGGTTCTAAAGCCTCTTAGAGTTGAGTCCTTCTGTGAAGTTCTTTGTTCTTAAGTCGACCTAAATCTGTTGGACTCTTTCTGTGACCTTAGATGAGGTCTTATCAGCTTGAAACTTCAGTCTCCTATAAAACTGTTGCAAAGACAAAACAAGGATGCATGTGCAGGGCACAAACCCGTCTTGGCATACATCACCTAAAAGCTTGTGTAGCTGCTTTTGCCTTTGGCATTTGGGATTCACGATGCCCCTTCCTCCTCCTGAGAATCCCTAGAGATAGAGGAGAAGTAGGATCCATCAACGCTGGTGGTTCAAATGCCTGACATAACAGGAGGGTGTGCATGTGTTTCCGGGGCGGGAGGCTGAATATTAGCAACTAAGGTGTCAGACATAAGTTGGTCTAAGGCTGACTTTATGACAAATACCAAGCCGAGTGCTCTCAAGTGTGTTATCTGACTCACCCTTGACCCTCCGAGCTATGTGCCTCTTCTAGTTTTTCCACAGAGGTCCAAACCAGGAAGACTTGGGGAAGAGGAAGTCCCAGGACCTTGATGCCTGACTTGGCCCTGTTCCTCACAAAGCAGCACTCCGCTCTCCTTTGTTCTCTTGAGTGAGATCCTACAGCCAAGAAACCTGACTTTCTTCAACACCCTTTTTCCCCTGACAAAAGGGCTTCAGAGATAGTACACCCCAGACTTTTGTCCCCACGTAAGACTCAGACACATAGAAGGAAAGAACTTACCAACTGGTGGGTAACTGGGTGGGTGAGCTGGGGTTGAGCCAGGTACAGCCTGAGGCTTGGCTAAAAGCATGGGTTAGGAGTCATGTAGTTGACAGCTGGCTCCCCTATGAGCTGGGGGCCCCTAGGCAAGGTGACAGCTCTCAGCCCCAGGTTCATCTGACAGGAACACCCTCATGGGCCTTTTTAGAGTCGAGGTAAGATAATATGTGTGCTTGACACAATAGCTCTAGTTTTTGAGCACTTTGAGCACTGCCAAGACCCCACCCAGCTTCTAAAATATGTAAAAACTCAGGAGTTGGTGTCTGCTCTTATGCAACTAGAGAGAGCTGTCAAGCCATACTAAAATCTGAAAATCTGGTAGCTAAACTTTTCTGCTTCCAAATCCTGTGTACCCAGAACTGGTGCTAAGATCCCATTCTTAATCTCCTGTTTGATAGCTCTCCACCCAGCAGCAGTGGGAGGTGGTTGTGTCAAGGGGCATTGAGGATCTCTACTGACCAGGCGTTCTTGTCTTTGTCAGTGCATTGGAGAGTGACGTGGTATGTATGTTACGTTTTATTAGGCTTGTCTAATAATTGCTAAACCTAAAAGACTAGTGGGTTTACTGGAGTCTTTCTCCTGTTAAAATCGAGAGGCAGTCCATCTAGGGCTGGCGTGATACTCCATCACGTGGGGACCCAGGCTCCTTGGGTCTTGTGACTCTCTTCTGCAAGGCATACATTCCCAAAGTCACCTCATTTCTCAAGATGGCTGTGGAGCCCTAATCACTATCTGGATTCCAGCCAGTAGGAAGGTAAAAGGGATGAGTAAGGAGGTGTGTTGTTACTTGAACGTGGCTTGGAACTTGAACTCGCCAATTCCACCTACATTATATTTGCTTGAACTTTAGTGACCTGGCCAAATTTAGCTGCAAGAAAAACTGGTCCTATTCTGGGCCGACCCAACAAAAAATGGGAAGTTCCGTTACTGGGAAAAGGCAAGAACTGATATTTAGGGTTACCAAGAAGTCTTTGGTCAATGGGTTTGGAGTTCTAAAGCCAGTGCTATTGTCTGTGTCCTTGGGCAAATTTATCTAGGTTACTTCCCTATCTGTGAAATGGGCTTGCTATCAACTTCATAGGCTCGTGAGGACTGACTCCATAACGGGAGCATTTCTTTAGTTCCTAGCACCCATCTCCTGTTTGAATTCCTTCTTTCAGAGTTGTGCATGCTGGCTTGCACATTCTATTACATATACCTTAGCGAAAAATGTAACTTCTCCAGAAGGAAGGGTCTTCACACAGAAATGTGAGTTGGGTGTAGACATCTGGACCTGATTTAGGAAGTCTTTGAGATATGGATGCCTTGCAAAGAACAATGCCTTTGTCAGAGACTGCCAGCATCACAGGGACACTTAACTGCTAAGTATAAACAGCTGTCCCACATCTGCGGGATCCATTTTCAACAACTGTATACAGCAGATATTGCTGATAATGAACTTGGGTCCAGCAAGGCGCAGTTCATACAGCGTACAGACTGTAGGGCGCTGCTGGGGTTGCAAGGTGCAAATGATGATTCCAGAGAGTGAGGAAGCCCTGGGAGGCTGTTCTGCCTTCAGACTCAGTTTCTGAGCTGAGTAAAGTGAGGGTGGGGCTGCTTTCTCTAGAACTTTCTTGACCTGTAAAACAAGACAGAACTGCATTATGGCTGCCCAATGAGTTTGAAAGCAACTGCCTCACTAGCCCCCAAGGAATTTTGATACAATAGAGATCAGTATCGTGAAGCACAGGGAAAAAATCTATAAAACCACCTGATCCATTTCCCTGGCTGGGCAGGAAGATGTACTTTAGAAGTTTGACAAACATCCATCCATTTTGTAGAAGATCCTGTTTTATTTAGATAGCTGTTCGTGTCCTATTTATGACCCCAATGATAGAAAATGCTGCTTAAGTTGCTAACTCGAAGGTCTCAGGTGACTGGGGAGAGAGAATGGGTTGCCATAAGGCTGAAGTGAGGAGGGTTACTGGGAGCCCCGCCCACCGGGCAGCCCTGCCCACCACAGGGATCTGCGTGTAGAGTGTTAGCTCTATTTCTCCTTGAAAGAAGCTGAATGGGAACTACCCCCACCGCTTCAAATAAGGAGGTGTCCTCGTTGATCAAGAACCTGAATGGTTGTCCTCAATAGGTAAATCAGAATCTTCTTGCTTTAAGAAATATCTAAACATGGTTTAATAGAAATAAGCAGATACTGTTAAATGGTTTTCTTACTGTTCAGCAGTAAACACTCCCTTTGCATATGAATGCTCGTATCTCACGTACATCAGCACTTATGGATCACTGATTTGCTGTGACTTTGAAGCTTGGGTGTGTTAAACATAACTTGTGCAGTTTCCTCAGGGGTAAATGAGATAAAAATAGCACAACTCGTTTAATCCTCAAAGCACTTTGAAGTAAAACAGAGCGCTTAGAAGCGTGCGGCATGTAGTAAACTGAGTATTAAATTTCTGTTTGTAAGATGTGGAGGTGCTTTGCTGGGGGACAGCCCGGCCCCATAAGGCATTGCCATCGCGAGTGGTATGAAACCTACCCGTGCAGGTGAAATGAAGTGAGCACGTGTCTGGGTTGTCTGTAGTTACTCTCCCTTCTGTCTTGCAAATTAGATCAGAATTTGCCACATCGCACCTCAGGAGGGGTTATTCCTCCACCTCACTGCAGACTTCTTGAACCATCAGTTCCAGACGTTTCTGTAAAATGTAGAATTCACTTAGCTTAGCAGAGAGATCAGCTACATGTTGATAAATGGTAGGAGAGGGGAAGATGGGAAGCGTCTGTAGGTTTTCTGGAAAAATCTGGAGTTAAGAATCCAGAGGAGGAAACCTGTGCCTGTTAGCCCTGGGCAGTGTGTGTGTGCACCCACAGGCATGTGGACGGGGGCACTTCAGGTATGGCTTCATCAGAACTTTTTCCCCCCCCCCCCCCCCCCCCTCAAGCTTTCCCCTCACTGTACTGCTCAGAGGACGAGAGAACACGGACAGAATTCCCAGCAACCATTCTGAACTTCACCGTGGCTGGGGAATACCAAGTGTTGATTGCTGATGACTTTAGGCCTGGATGGCGTGAACCAGCCCCTGTGCCCAAGGGGATGTGACTCCTGACTGGTAAGGCAACCTGGGACTCCTCTCTAGACCAGGGGAGGAGTGCGTGCCACCCAATGGAAAGTCAGCCCAAGCTCAAAGCCAGTACTTGTAGGTTGACTCGGTTCAATCTGGGGGTGCCCTTGGCTCTTAAGTCCTTCCTCTGGCCACTTTGCTAGTCTAGTCTTTCCTTTTGAATTCATCTAGAGTACATCTTGGTGTACGAGGAGGTAGAAAACTGCCTACAGGTGAGAACAACTGCTCCCTTTGCGTTTGGTTATTCAAGCTTGTCCAAGATACATGATACACAGCCATCTGTTGGGACCTCACATCTTGTGAGGCCCGAGGCTCCTTGGGTCAAGAACCAGGTAGGGGCAGGAACAGAAACCTCGTCTGTTGCTGTGGACTGGTCCTCTTCTGACTTGGCCCTGGGGCTAGAGTAATGATGCCAACTAAACCAGCCCCCCTCGAAGACCCGAACCCCCTCAGCCTGCCTCCTTTTGGTTTCTTGAGTCGAATCTGCTCTAGCCTCAAGCATTGTGCTTTTCTCTGAACCTCACTTACTTAGATTCTCCTGTGGCTGAATTTACTTGAGTGGGAAATAACCATTTGTAGAGAGTTCTACAGACTTCATTTGGGGGTCATATGTAATCCTATTGGAATGTTTTATGGAACTTGTACCTCACTCTCCCCAACCCCCCAAGATATCAATGCCTAGCATGACCCGAAGACAATTGGAAGATAAGAGGCCCTGGCACATACTTCTTGGATAGTGGAAAAATTAAGGTTTGTCATGAACTTGTTTTGACTTGATTATAGCTGCCCAGCTGGTGGGGCTACTGCACTTGGTTTATTGGGAATCTCCTCTCTGGAATCTTCTGCTCTGGGAGAATGAATATTTGTTTCTTCGCCTTTTCTGGGACCCGTTGCTGGCCACTGTGCTCCTGGGACCCTGCCCTTTACACTCCAGCTTACTCTCAGCTAACCTTACTTTATAACTTAATGTCTGTGGTCTTGAATGAATGTCTTATAACCTAAATGACCAAACTGTATGCTCAACTCTTTTCCAAGCCTGTTGCAATTGAGTCGACCAGGGCTACCCCCTGAATGGAGTGTGCCCCAAATGACATATTTTAAGAGAAAAGACTTTGGGAAGACTCCAAGACTGTTTTCCTCTACAGCTTATCTTTTTTGTGCCTATGGTGCCTCTGCATTCACCAAGATGGAGCCTCCAGGCTCAGGATCAATTAGTTTCCAGGCCATGATGAGGGACCTGAACAAAGCTGGTCATAATTGCTCAGGGCTGGGGGACAAGTTGCATCTCCTGGATCTGGCCTTAATGAGCCTGAATACTCAGTCTGGAGAGGCCACCCCCACCCTGCCTCCCTGTGGGGGTGATTACCCCATCTCTGCCATCGTAAGAATGGAAGCAGGGACACTGAGCTCCTCTAATGAGAGCTGACAGTGGCTCCAGCCTCTGGCTTAAGGAAGGAGGGGAGGCCAGGGGCTCAGAGTAGGACAACTCTGGAGTGTCTCCTTCCTGACCCAGGGGAGCAAAAGTCTGTTTCCCTGCTGCTAGGGGGGCACGGATGGGATGTCGATCTCTAAAGGAGGGGAGCATGGTGTTTGTTTTGTATCAGCTCAGAAAGGAGGGATTAAACTCAAATGCCAAAGCAATCAGACCCGGAGGAGGTACAGAGCTCAGGAGCGTTCCCTCTGAGGTTGATCTGAGGAGACAGGTTGTCTCTTAAAGATTTCAAACCTCCTCTCGGGGCTGAAGACCTGAGGAACAGATGCTGATGGGAGTTATGGAATCCTTGCCTGGAGCCTCTCCTTGCCCTTTCATCTCGAACATCCTTCCCCACCATGGGTACCCAGAACTATTGAAACATTGGGTGTCCCCTAATGAGTGGCATCTGGCCTTCTAGTCATTTCTTACTCTTCATTCTCCCAACCTACGTGTTTTGGGTGGAGGGAGCCCAAGCTAATTCTATCCTTGTTTCCTAATGCTTTATTCTTAGATAATGCAAAAATTAAAGTTTGTCATGGGCTTGTTTTGTCCTGACTGTAGCTGCCCCGACGGCGGGGCTGGTGCATTCAGTCCATGGGAATGTCCTCTCTGGAATCTTCTGCTCTTGGAAAATGAGTTGACTGGTTTTTTACTCATTTACTCTAAATTTCTATTTGCCTTTTGAAGCTTGATTTCCAGATCCATCTGTGGACTTATTTCTCTCCCAAATATATAAATATACAAGTCACAAGCTCTTTTGTATCTTATCACAAATTTATTTCTTGTCCCCCTGCAGTTCCAAGTGTCCGCTCCTGGTCAGCAAGAGGCATGAGTAGACCTCTTCATTAAGGGACCCCCTTGGTCCTTTTTGTGGCTGCCGTTTCCTAGAACCTTGGGGTTCTCGGCTCTTTCTCTGCCAGAGGGGCAAGGGGGCAGGACTGGTGCTCTGCGTCTCTTCTTTCATGACCTAGAAATGCCAACTGGCAGCTGAAACATCTTACTACTCAGGGAGCCCTTGACTTAGAGGCAGAGCCCCCCTTCCATTTAGAGGATGAAATTTAAGAAAAATGTGCCCGGGGATAAAGCAGATCCCATGAACAGTGTTCATGTTTCCCCCACCTCACCTCACTCAAGGACCAAGTCTTTGAGGCCAAAGAGATTCTTTTGTCCACCGTGGAGTCAAAGAATCCAAAGGTTGGCAATGTGCTGAAGAGTCTCCATTTGCGTGTCCCCTGCCTCGATCATTCTCCATCCATCCTTCCCTGTTCTCTGCCAAGTTGCCAAGAGGGGGTGGCTCTCTGCTTCCTTACTCAGCAAATTCTAGGCTTCTGTTGGCCTCCGCCACCTGCAAATGCGGTGGGTGAGGAATGAGGGAAATACTTTCTCATATGGAGGCCAACTCTTCCTGTCAGATGGTCTCCTACAGCCAGGGTGCTAGCTAGGTGCTGGTGGCCTTGGTCTCTGTCTCCCCAAAAGGAAGGTCAGTCCCAGAGCCACTCAAGTTCAAACGCACTGGGCCCTCCTAGTTGGAGGACCCAAGTATATTAAAAGGCATCCATCCCAACCTGATAAGTTTCCCTTAAAGAAAAGCTTTTCATAACTTTGCACGACTTATTCTAATCTTGGTTGAAGCCAGCAGTGAGTTTTCTCCAAATCCCATTTTCCCCAAAAATCGATGACACAAACACATACGGAGTCGATTCCACATGCTAGGGACTCAGTGGTCTTTACTGGTGTTCGTGGTTGCAAACTCGATAAAGCGTCAGTGGAATAGCCCCTGGGTTTGGGGATGGGTTGGTGACACAAGTTTCTCGAAGGATTCTCTTCATTACTATCTTCTGCAGAGCAATTACATAGCACTAGTTTTGGGAGGTTTGATTGTCGAAAGGGGCGATTTGGTGGCGTGTGGCTCCATTGGGGGAGGAAAGTCTCTAAAATAAGCTGGATTTCACCATCTCTCCCATCTCTAAAGAACCTCCTGCTAGGCAGCTGGCCACCTGAGCTGCTGCTCCTACTGGAGGGACGTATCAGCGGAGTGTCCTTGACCATCCTGGTGCCGACAGGGAAATGAAAGATAAATGAGGACCTCGCTGTTTCTGAGGACTGAATTAGTCGTGCCTTGATAGGTGATCAGTGTAACTCCCAAGGGACAAACGTTCAGCATTCAGGTGACCTGGGTCCCTCCCCTCCCAAAAAAGGCAGCTAAGAGAATCCAAATCTGCTTCCCTAATATCCTTCTTAATTTCTGAAACTCCCAATAGACAATGGGGAGAAACGAGCTCCTGTTCTTATAACCTAGAATATGCTGCAAACCTTGATGCACACGGTGAAGATTAGCTGCTTTCTCCTGGCTGGCCAGGTCCTGGACTTGGTGCCCTGGACTTGACTCCATCTTCACTCAGTCAGAGATGTAATTAATGTCAGTGACCTTGCAGATCCATTTTCCCCATATGAAAAATGGAGCAAAATGCCTTTCTCTTCAAAATACTTCTAGTAGATGCTGGATTTCCATCCAAGGGTGGTGACGTCGAAGTTGGTGCTTTTTCGTTTCACTACACAGCCATAAAGGAGGGAGCTACGCTCCCAGTTCACCTTGCCCAGAGAAGGTGTAAAATGCTGAGGCAAAGCGAAAGGAAATGGTGTAAACAGAATCCTAGAAGGATGACTGTGCTGAGACTGCCGTCCGATCCCTGGCACCTTGGAATGACACGGTACATAACACTGAACATTTCCCTAACACCTGTTGAATTGAGTCCCAGCGCCTTGAGACCTGAGTTGGGAAAGAAAATTTCCTAATTGGCTGATGTTTAAAGCTCTACCCGCTGTGGCTCCTAGCTGAGTTCCCTTTCCCCACTGAACCCATTCTACCGGCTTTGAAAGGAAGGGCGGAGAGATGTGCTCAACTGCGCATTGGCCCAAGATACCTCGGGCATCTTGGCATGGCCATGGGCACATTCCGCTTGGAGATGAGCTTATCTGCATCCATCCACCTGCTCGATGCGTTCAGCAGGAATAGGGTGCTTCATGCAGCCGGGGGTCTTTGGGAAAACTCGTGGCCCATCAACTATGAAAGCTGGGAGCACAGGAGGGACTAAAATAGTGTTGCCTTGATACTCGATCAGTATAACTTGCAAGGGGCAAACATCCAGAATTCAGGTGACATGTGTCCTTTCTCCCCCCACCACCCCCCCACCCCCCGCCAAAATTAAGATGCTCCTGCGTGTCTGCCCCACATAGGGATGACCTCAGAAGACAAGGAGCCTGAGGTGGGGGCAGCAACAGAGAGCAGGCAGGACAGTGAGGTGGGCACTCTTCGACCTGTGGGCTTTCAGATCTAGATGCCTCATGGTGCCTGGCACATCATCAAGCAGAGCTTAATGTCCCAGGAGCCACTTGGCAAGGTTGTTGCCACTTCTTCCCAATTCCTTCGGGGGGTGGGGCGTGTTCAAATGCTCTGGTACAAGTGGGTGACAGCCATGTAGATATGTTAGCGCACCTGCAGAAGGCTGCCATCACCTGTATCTCAGCAGGTTGCTGTCCATCGTTGGTAGCTGCCTTTGAGATATGAGGACACAAGCTTCTGGAAGTAGCCCTGCTGACTGGAGCGGGAAAGCAATTCAGAGTGAATGCATGAGGGCTATGTTGCATTTTGAGGCTGCCCAGTTTGCCCCACTGCTACAGCTGTGTGAAGATCTGATCTGCTTTGAACTTCCTGGACATATCGCAGCTCCGGTTTTCCAAGGGGTCCCCAGGCGGCTGCCTGGTACTTCCTGAAAGAAGCATCTCACGAGACACCGAGACACTGGGCTCTGGTGCTCTGGATCCTGACTCTTGCTGAGCCACTGCTGCTTTCATCTCGGAGACCTTCTCAAATGGAGGCCCTGATGCCTTCTTCCCTCTGACCTGCTGTCTTGCTGTCCAAAGTGTTCTTGGGATGGACACCTGTGGAAACTAAGAAGGAAGCAGGACTGGGCAGGCAGAGAAGTTGAACTGTGAAGCCCTCTTGATGGAAGCCTTGGCCAATGGAGCAGAGATCCAAAGATGGAAGACTCTTCCAAGCCAGCCTGAGTAGGGGCGAGAGCATTGGACCTCTCTATCCTGCGTCGATTAGTCACTGGTTGGGACTGTGTTGGAAAATAGGCATAAGATGGGAGAAGGTAGTTCTTCAGCTAAGACAGTCTCCCAGGGAGCTGACTGCTGAGGGCTGTTTGCTAGCAAGTGAGGTTGTCAAAATAAAGGGTCTAAGGAGGATCCAAGTAGCATGTCACAGCATCTTGGCAAGTTTAAGTTTCCCAGAGTCGGGACCTCTTCCTCATTCAGACTCCCACGTTGTGAATGATTGGATCAAGCCACTTTTCCCCCTTTTTTAGCAAGCAAAGCTTGTGTGAGACTGGAGTTTGCAGCAAGTTGTAATCTAGTTGCTTCTTGTAATGAAGCTTAAAAGGGAGCATGTTTGACGCAGATGCCAAAATCTTCGCCAGAATATCCCTGAAGAATAAACAGATTCTGTTGGGCAGTTTCCTGGCCAAATGGACATCCTACCAAGATGAGGATTACAACTCAGAGTCGGTGTTGAATACTGTCTTTTTCTAAAAACGGTAAGAAATTATCTATCCAGTCCTGAACCAAGAAAGGAAGTACAATACGACCCAGGGTCCCGTATGACCTAATGCTTTCACCAGGCTGGATTTGAGAAGCACCTCAGGCTCTACATAAGATTTTTCTGGTCGTTTGCCAAAAACTGGGTGAGGCTGTGGACCGAGCCAAAAAAAATCAGACTAAGTATAAATCGTAAAAGTACGCACACTGACGATCCCCTCCCACCTCTGCTAGTAGTTAGGGTCTTTCTAATTCAGGTCAGGAACTGAAAATCTCCCTCTGTTTCTAAACTTCTGGGGTTTCGCTGAGCACAGACACTTGGGCTGGCTGAACTAGGCTGTGAATAGCCAACTGCCTTTGTAGTGACCGCAACTGTTCTGGCAGTGTCAGGAGGCATTTCCAATGGCTTAAGTTACTGTATTAAACACCCTATGGGTTGGGGTTGGAGCTTGGGAGATGTGGCATCATGGCCAGTCCCAGGCTGGCGCTCACTTGTGCAGCTCCAAGAAGAGCTAATCTCAATGGCATTGCCCCAAACTGAGACTATAGCAGGGGGAAAATGTTTGGTCTACAAAGTCTTGTTGTCTGCCTGGCACCCCTACCAGCTGTGGCAGAGGTAGAGACAGCCAGTAGGGCAGAGCAGAAATAGTGTGGGGCAAATAGAAGGCCAGGCGTGGGGCCATTGGGTGGGGCACACCCTGGGATCATCTCGTTTGCATTTGAAATACTAGCCACCCTGGTTGTGGCAGTTCTGCATGGGTGACACAGTCTGCAAAGGTCATCTACCCTGGATCCTCGTGCAGGAGAAGGCTGGGCCATGATAGGTGTGTGAGCGGCTGTGGTCACAGTGCTGGAGTAGCCGTGCCTGAGTGGCCTCCCCCTTTGCTTTCGTAGCAGCCCTAGTGTTCGTGGAGCTTGTATCCACATTCCTCACACTGAGGTCATCTATTCACACGTGGTGCCCAGACTGGCCAAGAAATCTCCTTGATGGCCACTGCCATTTCCTTAAAGTGGAGGGCTTGTCTCTTCAGAGGCCTGGTGTCCTCAGTGACAGTGGTCTGCTGCCCCAAAGCCGCCTCCAGGTCCCTTTAAAGAGAACCAGCACTGGGACCACGGAGGGCCCTTTCTTTGATCTCTTCCATGTTGTTGCTGTTCATTCGTCTTCGGGGTGCTGTCTGGCTTATGCGCTGGCCAGACTTTCATAGGATTTGACTGACTCTTAGACCCATTTAGTTGGAGGTCACTATCTTGGGTAGATACCCATTCAGGGTCATTCGGTTCTGGATGCCCATTGTTCAGTCCAGTGCTCATGGCCAGGAAAGTTTGTGTGTAGAGGTGAGGTGGCCACTCTGCCATGGGCTTCCTCAGCGCTGTGGTGGCTCCTGTGTATTTGGAGCAGTCTTCAGAGCTTTCTGTGTTTCTCTAGCCTATCTCGGACCTAAGATGCTCTACTCAGTGCTGCTCCCATATGGCCTGCCTTCTGCGGCTTCTTTCACAGCTGTCCTAGTAGGAATGTCCTGAGGGTGTTGCTACGTGTGCTCTATTACAGGCCTCAGAATTGGCTCGTTAAGCCACCAGGGCTGTGGCTACCGCCATGGTCTCCTCTGCCTCTGCTTCTGCCCCTGCAGGGGCTCAGCTGGCCCATCTTGGAGGAACACACAGTGGGATCATGCCAAGATACCTGCTATTTTCTTAAATACCCACCTTTTTCATCCTAATCTGGTCTAGACAAGACCATTGCCTATATTCAATGATACATATAGCAAGATGCCCTGGTGGGGGGAAAGTGTGAGAAATGAGGCATAATACCACCTGCTAAGATCATGAACAGTAGAAAACTTCAGAAATTGGAGTGGGAGCTAAAATTGCCTTGAATATGGTGTATTTTGGTGATGGAAAATCAAAAGTTGCTCTGAGAGACACAATGCCCCGCGGGAGCAGCCTCTGCTCTGCTTCATGCTTCTGCCCTCTTATTTTGAGGGAATATCTCCTCCTCAGCCCAAGTCACAGCTGGGCTGGCTTCTGTGCACAGAGCGCAGTTGGTGGGAGCAGAGAGCATCCTGGCCGCCCTGCAGCTGGCAGGAAGACTCGAGGCTCCCCCTTCTTGATTTTTCTCATCTGAGAGGCAACTGGATAGCAAAGTCATGCCCCATCTACCCTGCGGAGTCCCCATATCCAGAACCTTCCTAGAATCCTAGTCACTATGGGAACTACACCAGCTGTGGGTCAGCCTTTCTTCATATGCTCCAGTTGTCAGATCCACGTGGAGGTGGTATGGACAGGGGACAGCATTTTCTTTCAAGCAGGATATCACTTTGGTCACCTCCAAGCATTTCTATCGTGTCTGGATGGCAGGGCCTTAGAAGACCTATGCCAGCCCCTCCTACAATTCTCAGGATAGAGACTAATCCAGAACATACAACCATTTGGAAGACAACGAACCTGGACACATCCGGGTCCCTGCCTCCTCTTAATCAGGTTCCGGTCAACTACTTCTTGGTGAGAATCCCATATAGACGGTGGGTACTTCTTATGGCTTCTTATCTGGAGGGAAATGCCAGGGGGTTACTGTTGACGAGGCAGAGGTCAATCGCTTGGTTGAGATGAATTTCTGTCCATTGTAAAGGAACTTCTTTCATTTTGTGACTAATCCATGGGATGAATCTTTGAGACCCTTAAATACAGTTGACCTACTATTTCACCCAATTTCTTTAACATCAATTGATGCTTCCCTGAAGCAACTATGTTGGGTGGTAACACTCCTAATTCTACCGTTGAGTGTTCAATTATTAACCAGCGATCTTCTGTAAGGTCTTTCCTTCTTCCCTTTTGAACATCGCTGTAGACTCACATTGGTAATCCACTTCTATTTCTGTACAGATGATCCTCATTTTCCAGTGGGAGCCCCGCTACCCAATATTCTCTGTGTACATCCTTGCTTTAGGACACAATATATTCTATGCTCCTCTTGGACTTTCCCTGCTCCATACCCATAACTGGCCTTTTATCTAAGTGGCTTTGGTTCCTTTTAGTGGGGAATATTTGGAAATCCTTATGTGGGTGCCGGGTACACCACAGGATCTGTTCTTTTTCAATAAACCACAGAGTACGTGGAACTGTGGTAACGATAGCACCGCCTATCTGGTTACATCTTTAAAAGATGACTAACAATGGGGGATAACTCAACCCAGAAGAATTTTCTCTGCCTCTTCTCTTCATAAACTTTCCTGGGGAAGTGTAGGTGCTGTTGGTCAATGATGAGAGTCTGGCTGTCATTTTACTCCAGTTTTTTGCCCTAGTAAATTCAGTTCCTGGCCAAGAGACAGCACCCATTAAATGACTTACGGACTTATGGAGACCAAGATGGAAGACGTCTGGTAATGAGATTACTCTCCCTGCTGCCTCCTTGCATAAAGCAAGGATTTGATCAGGATTTCCCATAGTCAAGCCACTCGTAATCAAGGTGTCTTGGCGTTGTTGGGTCATCAGTGCCAAGCTTTAGTTGAACCTGTATTAGGTAGGCTGATGACCTAGCTGAAGAGTTGCAGTGAACATCCATCTTGAAAGTATGCACACTGCAGAATTGACTCTCATATTCCAGCTAAATTTGTCTTTCCCCAATCTGAGACCATGATATCCTTCTCAGACCAGGCACTTGCATGGGTAGAACCAAGTTTCAAATAGGCAAGAACATTTCACAGTGATATCAAATCTCAGTAAGCTGTGTAGAAATTCTCCCCAGAAGTATGTTATGACTCTCCTTGGTATCAAGGCCAGATGGGGCAGGAGCCAAATGTAAATCAGAATGTCCTTTGACTGACTTATGCTCAGAGCTATGTGGATATGTAACTGCTCCAGGCAGACGTCCGTCATCATTCTGCATGTTCTAATCTTAAAGCTTCATTGGTCTGCGTGAGCTCATATCAACCCCAGGGCTTAGAACACAGACCCCTTCTTGAATGTGTCTCGAGGTTTATAGAGAAGACTTTAGACATAATGCCTGTTATTCAGGCAGGTATGATGACTTTCTCTGGGTCTGCTGGTTTTCGTGGGCAATCGGGCTTTTTCTCCCGAACATGAGGAGAACCTGCTCTCTGGGAGGACTTGGGATAGAGCTGAGAACACCTCTAGGCTTTGTTCCTGTGTGGCTGGTATAGATCTGTCCTCGCTGGGCTTGAACGGCCCCCTCTTTAGCTCTCCTCCATGCTCATCCTTGAAGATATCAGCTTCTTGTGAATCCAAGCCCCACTGCACCTAAACAACCAGGATTCTGATTCCAGACAAGCAATTGAATAGGGGGTCTCTGCGACCATTGGGAGTTCATGGAGGTTAACCTTAACTTTAAACTGGGGGGAGGGGAAGCCAGGGTGCATCCCAAAGCTCCCAAGGGTGAAGTTTCCTAACTGCATTCAACAGAGAACTCTGGCTCTCCTCTCCCTTCTGTATCTGGTAGGTCAGATTTCCAAGGTCGCGAGCATCCCTGTGGCTTTTTCTGTGTTTGGAGTTAGAGCCCCTGAAGTACAGGTGTGCACAGTTGCGGTGATGGGTTTTTGACTTGGCGAGGGTGGCCTCTGGTCTCTGAAGTCTCAGCCACTACACTCAGCTCCTCCAGAGGAACAGCCTGACATTTTATAGATGGGGTGTACGCTATTCCTCATTCTAGGTTTTGTCTTGGAAATATTTTTCCTACTGTTCCATGCTGCTCTGCCTTCTCCTTCATTCTCCAGCTCTCCTGGCTCCATGGAGAAACTTGATAGGACCTCATGGAAAAGGGAAGCGATCAGCTTTTTATGGCTGATTCAAAGCCAAACCATGGTAGTCAGAATCGTGATTTGTGAGCCTCAGTCCAAATCTCTGAAATGTGAGAACTCTTCAACTCCTCTTAATTTTTTTCCCCTTGTTTAACTCCTGATCATCTTGTTGGAGAAAATGGAAGCTATATCTTGAATGTAGAAGTTGGCAAGGAACCACATGTGACATCTGAGTGCGGGAGGCTAGGGCTCGGAAGGGGAGAGTTGGCATCTGCCTGAGACAACCAACATTGGAAACTGAACCTCAGACCCCACAGCCCAGAGTAGGGGGCAGCTGGTGCTGGCTAACCTGCCCAGTCCCTCAGGGTCCCCATCCATCTCCTTCTCTTTGAAAGAATGACTTTGGCAACGGGGGGCACGAATATGGAAGTCTGTCTTGGAGGGAGTGCAGGACTTCAATCTGCCTTTCCTTTGGAGTTGCTGTGGGCGCCACTGTTACTTGGTGCAGTCTTCCTTCCTCTCCTTGACTTTGACTCCGGACTCTCCCTAGAGTGTGTGGACTTGGTGTGGGCCTCCTGGCCGTGTTGGGCAGGCCCCTTGCTGGTGTAAGCTCCCTCCTGAGTTGCAGATTCCCTCTCCTGTTGGATAGGAAACACCTTGTCATTGCCACTGTGTCATTTGCATTAGAGATGGACCTGATGCTGAGTATTGATGAAGTGGTTGTCTTTGCTTTGTCTCGGCCTGCTTGATATGAATTTAGACTTGTTGTCATGAGCGTAAGTCTCCAATTGACTCAATGGACACTTTGAGCAAAAAGAATAAAGCAAAAAGCAGTCAGAGTTCTAAGGGGATATCTTCACGTAGAATGTTAATGTGTAACTTTTACGACACCCAAAAGATTCTCTCCTCGAATTATGTGTATACCATATGTCCGGGACCATAAAGTGAAATATTTCTGCGAGCTTCACAAAATTATGTGGGACACAACATGTGCTGGTCTTTTGGGTAGCCTGGAAAGGTCCTTGGTTTTGCTTTTTAAAAACTTATAGAAAACTTCAGAAATACACAGAACTAGAGAGAACAGTAGCTCTTACCCCAAAGTGAGAATGACACATGTCCAACAATTGTCACTCCCATCCTTGTATTTTGAAGCAAACATCAGACCTCGATTGTTGCAGTATATACGCACATCTCTTAAACTTGAAGACCATGATGGCAACATCTTGATCATACCAAAAAAACCTGAATTCCTTCATATCAAACAACCCTGTATGTGGTCAAACTTCAAATTCTCATAAGTGTCTAATTTTCTTAGACTTAAATCAGGATCCAAATATTGTCCACACCTTGAGGTTGGTTAATATATCACAAGTGTTGACATATCACAAGTATAGCTTCCTCTTTAATCTCCTCCTCTTGCTATGTTTCTTTAAAGGATGAGAATAGCCTACAGCTACCCCAAATCCCCATAGCATCCCCATGATCTTCTGTTCACATGTTTCTCTGTTAAAAAGTTCTGTCTTCACTATCTTCCAGAATGGGAAGGTATCCTTTTGGTTTCTTTAATTTTTCCATTTGAGATTCTCTTGTCTATGCAGACCTTGGAACAGGAGTAATTATGGGGGCATCCTAAGCTTGGAACCCAGAGAAGACCTGCAGTCCACGTGTGGGGCTGAGGACTGGTATAAGGATAGGAAGGCACCAGTCCTGGGGGACCGTCTTTGAACAGACAGGCTTTGACTTAGCTCCTCAACAGTGGCTGTGAACTTGGCTGTAACATCACCAGAGCGCTCTTTTGGCGATCTGTCCCATTTCCTTTCCCTAGTTCCTCCCTGAATACAGGAGGCTTCTCGCTAATCTGATTTTTCAAATACTAGACGCGCAACTCACTGGCCTTTGAGTTTCAGGGTAAGGAGACTGCATGAGGGCAAACCAGAAGAGAAGGATCAATCCCCCTTGGTAAACTGCCTGGGTCTCTGATGATCAAGTTTCAGGTGAGACCCTCCCCGAGCCATGACTCCTGGGGGGCATCTACCACATAACATACACCATCTTGATCCAGAGACTTCTTGAGTCAAAAACCCAGAAGCAGTATTTAGAGCCTCTGGGGCCTCTCCTGTAGGGTTTCTGACCTTGCTCCTTTGCTTAAAGGCAATGTCTGGGTGGCCTTAAGAGTGAGGGTCCCCATCAACTCAGAATAAGGAAGCAACCATCAGAGACTTCATTGTTGTCTTAAGCCCTTCCAGAGACGTCACTGAACTGCTCCACATTGAGGTTCTTCCTGAGTGACTGCTTCTTACTCATCTCCAATGAGATAGGATATTGCTTTCTGAAGGCTATGAATGTTGGCACAGTCACTACCAGATCTTTGCATTGTGGGGGATCAAGTTACAGACCCAGGAGCATCTCCATAAAAATCCCTGTGTGGCTTGTCATCAGGACTCCCTAGTAAGGGATCTCCAGGAATTAGGATACTGGGCACAAGGTAGAACTACTACTTATACCAACTGGGGATTCCTGGAGACCAATTAGGGGATGGAAGACACAGGCAAAGAAATGCTGGAATGTCCACTCCTCCCAGTGATGGAGGATGATGAACGTCTCAAAGTCCAGACTTGATCAGATGCAGTGACTCCCCTCCCAGGTACTTGGAAAAGTGTGTGATCTTAATGACTACTTAATGCCTTTGTGGTTATCCTGCCAAAGCAGAGTGAGAAAAGTGTAGCTGACGTATTGATGGACTCTGGATGAACTGGCTTCCTGATGAGGTTGGAAGTCTTGCAGTGGAATTTAAAACACTTAAATAAATACTACGGAAGTCTATCCTCTAAAATAATGTGAGGAGCCTGGAAGGTAAATCATTGGTGGCAGAAGGGATGCTATTTTTTGCAGCTTCACCTCAAAGGAATATGCCTATCTCTTCAAGATCAAGGCCCACTTGGGCTTATCCTTGAACATGGAGCACATGGGCAGGGCTTGTGGACAGTGCCAGGTTTTAGCCAATTGGCCAGAGGGGTATGGTTTTGTCACTTCTTGGCCCTGAGAGTCAGTGGATGGTGGAGCCTTAGCAGGTGTGACCCAACTGCCCCATAGAGCCCACAAATCCAAAACCCTCTTGGTCATTAGAGGGTTGCTTTGTCCAGATGTTCTAATGTTCAGGTCCATGTAGAGATGTTGTGGACAGGGGGCAGTGTCTGACTTCAGGTGGAATCTTCCCCTTGGTTAGCTCCGAGCATTTCTATCATAGTCTAGAAGATTAGGACCTCAGGAGATCTACACCAGGCCCACCCACCGTTTGTTTTTCAAACTTTCATGATGGGCTAGTCCAGAATGTTGGATAATCTGCAAGACAACCTGGTTTCTTAAATGCTCCTGGTTCTTCCTGATCAGGTTCAGCTGAAAACTTATCGGCAAGGATCCCATGGAGGTGGTAGGTATTTCTTACATTTGTGTCTAGAGGCACATGCCAGGGTTGGCCCACCTTCGGGGATGCTGAGGTTTCTTACTTGGGGAAGCTAAACATCTTGCTACTGCAAAGGTTCCTCTCCCCACTTGGTGGCTAATGTGTGGGACGAATGTTCGAGATCCTTGGAAATGGCTTTCCGTTTATTTCACTCAATTCATTTCACACACATTGATAGGGCTTGTAACCTGGCAATTTTCTATTATTCAGTCTACGTTTATTAACAATTCTGTCAAGAGTTTTCCTTCCCCGACTTCTGAAAAGCACTATAATCAATGTAGTTATTCATTTCCATGATTATCATCTAAATTATCCTATATTTGGACAATAGGAGCCTCTTCAAACTGGCACTGTGTATTTTATATGACCCTGTAATCTTTGCGCATTTCATTGCTTTAGGGCACGACATATTCCATGCTCACCTCATTTTCCCTGCCTCACATTTGTAACTAGCCTTTTAGGGGGGAATACTGGGAAATGAACATGGGTGCCGGATGGGTTCAATGCTCTGGGCCACATACCTTTTCAATAAACAAAATTACACAGAATTGCAGTAAGTATAGAATTATCTAGTCACTTAAATACAAATTCTTAACAAGCAGTGAAAGCTCATTCTGCCAGGTCTCTCCAGAATCGATAGTTTCTCTCACTTCCTGAGAGAGCTTTGGTGCCAACAGCCAGTGAGCCATGATTGCTTTGCATGATTTCCCACTGTAAACTGAGTTCCTGGTCAGACACTAATGTGTTCTTGGGGATTATATCAAGATGAAGGCATCGAGTAAAATGGTTATTCTCCTGCCGTCTTCTTGGATGACTGGGGGATTTGGCCAGCCTTAATCAGACTCTGTCAGCTTTGTCTGGCCTTTTGTTCCAGCCCAAGCATTGCCCTATATGATCAGGTGAGGTGGTGACCTCACCAGAGTGACAATGAGCGTCCATCCTGAAGGGATGGTCACCAAGGCCCTGACTTTCGAATCCCAGTCAAGCCCTCTGGTGGCTACTGGGTGGGTCCAGACCTGGAAAAGTCATTGGGAAAAGTAGGCAATCGGACCTTTGATGTGGCTCTCTAAGCTGGCACTCGTTCAGGCAGGACCTGGCTTTGAATTGGCAAAAACACATCTCAGCCACCCCAACTCGACTTCTCGGTAGTGTCTTAGAATCTCTCCCCAAACGTGTTCTAGTTCTCCTTGAGTACAAGGCCATGTGAGCTCTGGCTTAGATTCAGAACCAGCGGGTGGCATAACTGAGTCAGTTCTACTTCCCTCATGATTCCTCACTTCCTAGTCTTAAAACCTCATTGGTCTGGATGAGTTGATCAGCATCAGGCCAGAAATCAGATCTCTATCTGCCTCTGCCCCCAAGGAGATGTTACAGACAAATGCTTGTTAGGCATTTAGGTGTGATGACTTTTGGGGTCTGCTGGTTTCCCTGGGCCACTGGGCCTTTTTCCTGAAGACAGAAAACCCGCTCCTTGGGGGTACTTGGGATAGAGCTGAGAACAACTCTGGCGCTTTACTTCGGTGAGATTGGTGCTGCTGTTCTCCCTGGGCTGGAACTGCCCCCTCCTTCACTGCCCTTAATGCTTATCCTGGGAAACCCCAGTTTCTTGGGAGCTCAAGCCCCAGGTGCACTCAACCAAAAGAATGTCAATTCAGACAAGCAATCAAACAAGAGGCCAATGGGCTCATCAGGAATTCCATGTAGAGGGATAGCTCTAAGTTTGGGAGGGAAGAAAGCCTTGGGAACATCTCCAGTCTACAAATGCAGAGCTTTCTGACCCCATTGAAAGAACTCTGGCTCCCTTTTCTGTGAGTCTGGTCAGACCTCCAAGGTCACCAGCTTTGTGTCATCTTTTGCGTTTGGAGTTGACCTCCAGAAGTACAGGTTCTGAGAGTTGTGGCACATACGAGTTTTTAAATTTTGTTCCATAAAAAACTCAGTTGCTTTTGGCTAGCCAGGTGGCTTTTTTTTCTTTTGGTTCCTGGGGAGGGGACTCTTGGAGATGCAATATTTGAGAGGGACCTCTTATTGACAAGAGTTGATTTCAGGTGGAAGGAACGACATCTATAATCTAGGTTTGATCTTGGAAAAGTTGTTTATGCCGCTACTATGGTATGCTTTTCTGGCTTCTCACTCTTTGAGAGGAAAAATGTCTCCATGGAGAAGCCTGGGAGACCTCACTGGAAGGGCCAACAATGAGCTTTCTCGGGCAGATCAAAGCTGCACCAGATTAGCGGGAATCATGATTTGTGATCTAGTGACTTCTTACACCTCAAATAAAATTTCTTGCTTTTTCCTCTTTAGCTCCCCTCATTCATGTTCTCTCTGCTTAACTCCTGACCATCTTGTTTAGAGAGCCTCGAAGCCGTGTCTTGAATATAGAGGTTGGCAAGGAACCGCACATGGCATCTGGGCACAAGAGGCTGGGGCTCAGAGGGGCAGAATTGGCTTCTACTTGAGACAACCAACATTGGAAACTGAACCTCAGACCCCACAGCCCAGAGGGAAGAAAGCCAATGGGCTAACCTGCCCAGTCTCCCAGAGGTCCCCATCAGTTTCCTTCTCTGATAAATCCTGAATGGTCCTCAGGTGAGAGTGACTGGCAACTGGGGGCGTGAATAAGGAAGTGTGTCTTGGAGGGAGTGCAGGACTTCAGTCTGAGTTTCCTTCGCCATCACTGTGGGCGCCATTGTTCCCTGGTGAAGTCTTTCTTCCTTACCTTGACTCCAGAATCTACCACGAGTGTGTGGACTTGGTGTGGGCCACCTGGCCGTGTTGGGCAGGCCCCTTGCTGGTGTCAGCTCCATCCTGAGCTGGAGGTTCCCTCCTGTTGGTTAGAGGACACCTTGTCATTGCCACCGGCTCATCTGTCATAGATGGGCCTGATGGTGAAGGTTCGTGAAGTGACTGTCCTTGGTTTGCCTCAACTTTCCTGGTGTAAATTCAGACCTGTGATGAGCAAGAACTTCGTGATGGAATAGAAACTTGCCTGTCATCAAAAAGCGAAACACGACAATGTAAAACATGCATTCATAGTTCTGTCCAAGAGAATCTTTTCCTATAGAAAGGAAATTGATAGTTGTCACTAATTGTCTTTGAACTAACCAATGAAAAGGACAGGTTCAAGGACTATGGGGAAAAAAATATTTTGGAGGAGCTTATGCAAAGCTGTATAAGATACAACATGTGCTGGTGTTTTGAGTGGCCAAGAAAAGGGTCCTTGTTTTTCTTCTTAAAAACTGTTATAAAAAACTTCAGAAACAATACAGAATTAGAACAGTAGCTCTAACCCTCACATCCATATCCAAAAATTATCTCAGGATAAGCCTTCTCCTCTGCAATCCATCTACTCCCCATCCTGATGGTTTTGAAGCAAACATCAGTTTGTATGCATCCTTAAAAACAGATATGCAGAGTTCTGCTTCCAGCACCCCAACATGAGGAGCTCCAAGGTGGACCCAGTCCCTGATGAAACTGGTGAAAACGTTAATGACCATTTAAAGACTCCAGAAATGGCCCGAAGCTCATACAGCAAATGAATAAACATTTTAATCAAGAAAATCTTAGTAAGGGCTGCAGAGTTTATGGGTTTTGAACCAAGACCTGCGTGCTCCCTTTCCCCCCTTATCTCTGTGGGAGGGAAACTCCGCTCCAGCAGGGGCCAGCTAAGAACACAGGGCTCCCCAAAGCCCTCCCAGTTGGAGGGCTTTCTTCCAGGGAGGTACAGGATGCCAGCATTTCTCATCCTGCTCCAGGGACCATGTTGCTGAGGATAATTTCTGTACGAGGGTGGCTGAGATGTGGGGATCCCCTTCTTCCTGCACTGGTGGGGTAGAGGCTCTCTACCTTGGGTTTGGTACCACTGAGAATACTGGAGTTCAGAGGGCAGGGGTTTCATGCTGAGAGGCAAGCCGAGGAGACCTGGGGTTGCTGCCCTCCATTCACCAAGCACTCTGCTCCTACAGTAGGGGTATCGGAGAAGCTCGCCATCATCCCCACCCTAGCACCAGAGCCATGGCTCAGATTTTGTTCTCGGGAGAGAAAGCCATAGAACACAGAGCTCCAAATCTCTCCCAAAGGAACTGACTTCATAGGCAGAGTATGGAAAAGTTGAGGCCAAAGGGCACTCTAACATGATAGAGGTCATGGTGAAGGGCAACTGGGAGACTGATAGTTCCATTGGAGATACAGGCTAAACTACAGGCTGGCTAGTTTTCCAGAAACGGGGGGGAAAGTGGGCCTTGCTGGAAGTGGGCCATTTTGGGGGCAAGAAAAATCTTCTTGCATGTGGGTACCCAGAAGAGAGGGCTCTCTTGAGGATGGATAGGTTTGGGTACCTGATAATCAAGTTTCAGACAAGCCCAACAAGTTGTATCTCCAAGGAGACATTCATCACGTAACACAGACACTTTGATTTAGTGATTTCTCAAGTCAGAGTGGGGTGGAGGAAATGAGGCCACTGCTATTTTTCCGCAGAAGGACTCATGTTCTTTACCCGATACCACACACACCTGTCCCAGAACAACAGTACCAAAATCACCACCAGTATAGGACTGAAAACACTAACATTTCTGGTAGGAAGGGGAGGGTCCTAAGGGTACATCCCACTAGGCATGTACAACAGGTAACTATGTTTTAAAGTCATTTGGAAGTTCCTTTCTGTGTGATTATGCCACCAAGTAGCTATACATCCACGTTCATTTGTTTTACTTTCACTACATAGGGATTAGTTTTATATATATATTTTAATTTGTATAATCATGGTACATTTCATTATATACAAATTAACTATTAACACAAATACAACCAAGTCAATTTGAAGATCTAATTGGCTTCATTCAATGATTCATGAATTGGGCAGCATCCCATCCAACAGAACGTTACCCTGAGGAGATGTATAAAATGGAAGGTATTTGTAGGCAGAAACTGGGTGGGACAAGAAAATTATCAGCAAAAGAGGATTGTTTCAGGCAAGGTCACCTTTTTTTGTGGGGTGGGGGGAGGGCAGCAGGGGTCTGATCAGGCAGACCCCTCGCTACTGTCCATCAGGAATTTCCAGACTGATTGGTCTAAGGTCACATTTCTGGGAGGGGCTGAAAGGCAATTAAGTCTTGATTTGCTGTCCTGGGGGTACGTGACTCCACATTGGGCCTGTTACTACTTTTAACACTACCGAAGTGCAAACTGTAAAAATATTGAACATATTGAATTCTAGTTAATAGTATGCATGCTGAAATAATCAGAGGGACGTGTAATTGCAACAAGAATAAGATGGATTGAGGGGTGACTAGAGGGATGGACAAAACAATGTTAATGGCTGAATCTGGGTGGTGGGTATATGGGTGTTCACTGTAAGTCTTTAAACTTTGAGATTTTTTATGAACAAAACATTGGAGAAGGAAAAACTCGCACGTTTCCGAAGTCAAAGCTTCGAACGAGATATTCTCCTCCATTCTCTTCCCTCCTTTCTCCTACAGGGAGCCCCCACTTAAATTTTTGGTTTACACTTCTAGGTCTTTTATTAATATAAGCAGATACACAGATATTGATTCTATTTCCCTCCTTCGTTTCTTTGGGTGTATACCATTCTGTACACACTTTTCACCTTGTGCTGTCTTCTGGAGATCAATCACTCCATGACCAGCCTACCTTTTAAATAAACCACGGTCTGAAACTGTAGGCCTCACGGCCACTGGCTGGTGTACACGTCACCTTCGCCATGTTCTGGGGGTTATGACTTGGACTTGTCTTTTTGGGGCCACTACTCCAAACGTGAGAAACTTTCGACTCCTGACTATGGTCTTGCACCTTTGCTTGAAGGTGAGATCTCCAAGGGAAGAGTCTGGACAAGAGTGGAGACTCTTGCTGCTGTTCTAAGCTTTTCTAGAGCAGCACTGTTGAACTGCTCACCATTAACGCTGTTCACCTGAAACAACCAGTTATTTTATAAGCAAACGGGTTAATTTGGGAACAGCAAAAACTGTAATTTGGGACCTGGGGTCCACGGCAAACCCCAGCAATTCCGGGGAAAACAAAGGAGAAAGTTCTTTTATGAAGTTGGGAGGGGCTGTCGTAAAGGAAGGGTCCGTTGGAGGAGACTGGGAGTTCAAAGCCAGTGGCTTCTCACTGGCTGGGCTGTTGCTGGCCAAGGAGGCATTTCCTCCTTCCGCCAGCGTATTTAGTATCACTTCCTGTCTGAGACGCAACGTATGTGTCTTCCTGTTGGTCTGTAGTGTGCTTTGAGTGTCTCGTGCATGAGAGTTCTCTCTTGTCTTCTAACTCCCTTTTAAAGGAGTTTTCTTTGTATTAATTTTCACAAGGCTCTCTGAACGTGACTGTTTCTGGCATATCTGTCGCTATGAGGGCATCCTTTTGGGGACATTACCAAAGGATATGCACTGTCACCACTAAATCTATTCTAACCATTGGCTCTCAAATAGCAGATAGCATAGCTCTTGAATTAGATGGCTCATCAGGTAGGAGGAGGCAGGCTAGTTGGCCTTGGAGATTTAGGGGTTACAGAAACTTGACATGAATGAGGATCGTAATGCTACCGGGCGGGAGACAGAGGACTTCTTATCCTGTTAGCTTGAGTGTCTTCTAAGCCATACTACCCTGATGTACCAACTCTGGATTCCTGGAGATGAATGAGGTGATGACCCTGTGGAAGAAGGAAGCGGTGAAATTCTGGAATGGCCGCTTTTGCTGGTGATGGAAGATGACGAGCAGGAAGGTTCCGTGGAACAGCTTGCATGAGCCCCACAGCGTCCCATCCTGTCTTTGGCAAAATTGCTGATCACAGTTATTTAATGTCTTTCTGGTTCACAGGCCAAAGCATAATGAGAAAATGACAGCTGTCTTCCTGAGAATGAGCTGGACTGACCTCCCGATATGAGGGTGGATATCTTGCAGTGAAATTAGAAGCACTCAATAGGTTTCTTCAATACTTCATTTCTCCAAAAAGTAATGAAAGGAGCAACCTGGAAGGGAAGACGTGGTGACAGCAGAAAGGCAGCTTTCTTACGGCACCTTTGTTCTACCTCAAATGTGCCTTTTCCATCCAGTGCCTGTGTGCAAAAAGCACACTGGACTTACGCCTGCGCCCAGGGCAGACAAGCGAGGTTCACGGCCAGTGCCAAATTTCCACCAATTGGTAGGAAGGGGCCAGTTGTCTACTTCATGGTCACCAGCTTTGAGAATTGGCATGACAGAGCTTTGCTTCTGGCTGTGCGGTGGAGCTCCCGCGTCCTCATCACTAAAGACGACACACTCACTGCCTGCGGATTTGTCTTTCTCCGTATGTTCAGTGTCGGAGCCACACGGAGGTGGTGTGGTCAGGGGACAACGTTTCCATTCAAGTGGGGTCCACTGAGTCAATTGTGTCAGCAATGGGCCTGACGGGGAAGGCCCATAAAGTGGCTGTCCTTGGTTTGCCTAAACTTCCCTGATACAAATGCCGATTCATGGTCACGTGCAAGAGCCCTATTAGCAAAAAGGGAAAACAAGAAAAGGACTCAGATCTGGCTAAGGTGAAATTTCAGGTAGCGTGGAACTTTCAAATTCTGTAACTCGAATTCATCTTTCCTTGAACTAAGCAATGAAACAGACACAGCCTCCAGAAATATTTTCACCTTTCCTAGAGTCCCTGAACCTACGTGGGATACAACACGCTCTGGCCTTTTGGATGGCCTTTTTTGTTACAGAAAACTTTAGACATACCCAAAACTAGGCAGGATGATATAGTATCATACAGGATATTCTCACTGCCATACAAATTTTCTGTGTTCTACCTGTTCACCCCTTTTCCCCTAACTCCTGGCAACCACTGATATTTTTACAAACTCCATAATTTTGCCCTTTCCAGAATGTCATACAATTGGGATAATCAAGTGTATAGCCTCTTCAGACTGGCTTCTTTCACTTAAAAGCATATTACTAAGTTTCCTCTATGGCTTTTCATGGCTTGAGAGTTCGTTTCTTTTTAGCAGTGAATAATCACCATACACTTTTGAGAAAGATGGTTGAGTGTCCTACAGACCGTCCCACGTTCTGCATTTATGATTGTGCTCATATTGTCTCTTAACATGTTCCTCTGTTCAAAATGTCCTCTGATCTATACTTCCAGAGTACTCAAGTATTTTTTCATTTTTCCTTCCGAGTGCCTCTTCTTGACCTTAAGGAAGTAGACAACCAGTTATTTCTCCAGTAAAAATGGGTTTACTCAGGATCAGCAGAGAATTTCTGCTCGAGGTCTGCAACCATGGTGAGCCACATGCAAGTCCCACGGCAGCAAGGGAGGAGAAACTCTTCCATAACAGGAAGTTGAGAGGACCACTGTAAACAGAGCTCCAGGTGTAGTGGCTTTCCACTGGCTGAGTTGTGACAGACTCTCATTGGCTGAGCTTGTGGCTCAAGAAGTCGTTTTCCTGTTGGACTTTATGTTGGGGGCGAGAGCTCTCCCTTTTGGCCCCCAACTCCAATTTATTGAGGTTTCTGTTTATTTGACACTCTTTACCCCCAGTCATGGAGCAAGAGTCACTGTGGAGGTGGGGGCAGGCAGCTCAAACCAGAACCCAGAAAAGGTAAGGTTGTTGATTTTTCCCAAGTCTGTAGTGCCGAGGACTGGAGACAGGATAAGGGCCGATCAGTCATTGGGGCCAACTCTGAACAGGCCAGGATTTGACTCTACAGTGGCAACTGAGAATCTTGCCATAGCCTCACCTGAGTGTCCTTTGGGATGTTTGTGCTTGGTTCCTTCTTTTGTCTCCCCTTTATAGGATCTTATCATTAAACATGGGTTTTGAGCACAAAGAGTATGATACTCTGTCCTCTTAGCCTGAGGGTGGGGGATCGCATGTGGGGAACCTCTTCCAGAGCAATCTATCCCTCTTGATGCTGGATTGCTCTAGTTATCTGATAATCAAGTTTTAGGTTAAGTCAACCATCTGTCTCCAGGAAGGCCTGTATCATGTAACACATACCATTTTGATCAAAATATTTGAGTTAAACTCAGAATGGGGTAATACGATTTTGCTAATTTTTCTCCTTTTCTAGAAGGCCATGTCTTCAAGGCCTTTGAACAGAAGGGCTCACCTCAACTCCAGAAATGTAAAAGGAGGAAGGGCTGTGATTAAGCCTCTGTTCTAAGCCTTTCCAGAAGGGTTGCTGCACTGCTTTCCTTTAAGGCGCTCTCTGAATGTGACTCATTCTTGTCCATCTCTGTTGACATGGAGGGATCGCTTTGGGGGAGATGAGTGTTTAAGTTGAGACTATGCAATGTTTCCATTTACTGTTTCTATCGATACTAGAAACCTCTCAGGGGTGTATGATGTGAACTTTTGGGGCAAAGTAACCAGTAACTTCTGGCCAAATTTGGAATATAGGATCCATTCTGAAGCAACTCAACCTGTTCTGTGCCATCGTCTCTAGATTTTTGCCTTTTAGGCTTTTCTGTCTAAATATTTCATACCATATTTAAGAAAGCCGAGAAGAATAACTATGGACCCACCAGTCACTCAATTATAATAGTTCTGGAAACTATTCCTGAATCATGAAAGACTATACTTGTAAGGAAGGAAATTTCTGTCCAAGTGGATGGGAAGTCTGTTGGTCATGTGGGGCCTTGAATGAGGATGTTGTCTAAGGGTCTTTCGGAAGCTACTGGGGACCAGGGACTTGCCTGGCATTGGAACTCTCAGACTTGTGGGAATTAACGTTATCCGGTAGCTCAGCCCTCCAGATGAGAACATTCGTGGGCTATCCAAAGACCATGCACTAGAGACTTCTGCCCATCTCAGTCTCTTGTAGGTAAGACTTGACAAGAAGTTGGGGCCTCAACTAGTTTCAGAAGAGGGTTTGCCAAATAGCTGGGCTCCAAAATATACAGGTTTTCTTGAGGTGGCAGGTAAATTCTGCTTTCAGGGCAACCTCTTCTTTCCCCTCGATGACTTTCTGGCATTTGACATCAGGACATTCACGATGAGTGTTAACACGCAGAGCCAATCTGACCCTACCTGCAGTTCCCAATTGAGGCAGGAACTGGACAAGGCCACGTACCTCAGAATTGGCCCAAATTAACCTGGGCTCCAGGCTGGTACTGCTGCTCCCAAGGAAAACAATCCCTTTTGGTAGGTAATGACGATGTGGACTAAGCTATCTGGTCTTCACAATCCTGAAGCTGTTTTGAAAGACTAGACATGATCCTGTTCATGCTGTCCCTGGACCTAGACTAACACCCAAAATCCAGTTATGTTCTCAATTCCAGCAAAATCTTAGAATTCTTCCGTTCTGTCCACAGATGTATTAGACACTTACTATAGGTTTGTTCTAGATGGCTCTCATGCTTTTCCCCAAGCTATAAGATGGCTGGCATGAAAAAATTCCATTTTCAGTATTAGGAATTGAGGCTAGGGCTTAGAACCTGTAAGAATGTCCCCTGATACATGTGGAGGAACCAGAATTCGCGCCCGAGTTTGACCGCCTCCAGGGCCCATTCCTTTTCCCCACTGGAATGATCCCGTTAGTTAATGGAAATCCTTAAGATAGCAAGGAAAGCTTCATATTGAGACGTCTTCTGGTGGCTGTAAGTCTGTTCTGTTCATCACAGCCTCAGAAACCAAAGTAGAATGGAAATGTTTTACTGTGATTCTTGGGTTTTCAACATAGTAGAGCCAAAACATTGAAACTGAGGCTTGAAGACTTTTTGAATAACTTCTCAGCAATCTAAAAAGGAATACCTTTATGGTCCTATCTGAGCAACATAGGCATGACCTCGTGAGTTCAAGTTATTGGTGAAAACTTCTCATGGCATTGGTGGCGCCCCAACTTGATAGACAATTGAGGCAAGACTAAATAGATGAGACCCTTAGTAACTCAGCTAGACTAGTCTATGTGTTGGAAAGGAGTACGGTAGTCTCCCTGATCCACGGTTTCACTTTGCGTGGTTTTAGTTACACGTGATCAACCATGGTCCAAAAATCTATGGAAAACTCCAGTAATAATCCATAAGTGTTAAACTACATGCCATTCTGAGTAGCATGATGAAATCTCATGCCATCTTGCTCTGTCTCACCTAAGACTGAATCATCCCTTTGTCCAGCATCTCCACACTGTATACGCTCCCCGCCCATTTGTCACTTAGCCTTCTTGGTTATCAGATCGACTGTCACAGTATCACAGTGCTTGTGTTCCAGTAACCCTTATTTTACTTCATGATGGCCCCCAAGCACAAGAGAAGTGATGCTGACAATTTGGATAAGCCAGAGAGAAGCCATAAAATGCTTCCTTTAAGTGAAAAGTTCAAAGTTCTTGACTTAAGGAAAGAGAAATTGTATGCTGGGGATGCTAAGATCTACAGTAACTTTTATTGCAGTATATTATAATTGTTCTATTTCAGTTAATCTCTTACTAATTTATAAACTAAACTTCATCCTATGGATACATAGGAAAAAATGCAGCATATATAGGGTTCAGTACTATCCGCGGTTTCAGGCATCTGCTGAGGGTCTTAGATGAGAACGGATAAGGAGGGACTACTATGGAGCAGTATGGTACCTGAATCTAGAGACCCCTGAGTCTCCTTCAAGGCTTTCTACCATCCCTTACCTTTTAATCTTCCATATAAAGGGCGTTTCCATTGCTACAAGTTCAAAACCAGACAGAAAGAGAACTATGCAAAGAAGTGTGGCTTGACTTTCAAGAACTGCAGGCTTTGTTGGTGAATTCTTGCTTGCATCGACTCTTGAATTTATTCAGAACATGAAGAATCGGGGTCAATACATGGCTCCTGAGAGGAACCTTGGCTGGTATCCCCTTGGGTTTAAGAGATCTTCTCCCCTTCTGATTAGGGGCCCCTGTTTTCTACCGAGTGACTTGTGTGAAGGATGTGGGTGCAACACGATTGTGTGTGCATGTGTGCCCGCTTGTGCAATCTGATTAGGGAAGTCTAGGCAAACCAAAGACAGTCATCCTATGAGTTTCCACAGAGAACTTAGCTCTGTGGGTGCTGTGAGCTTTTCAACCATAAATAGGAAGTCTTAATCGTTGTCAAACTCTTGTTTCCTTGTGCTGTTCCATGAAGTAGATCCAGGAAGGAAAAGGTCTCTGGGGCCTGTGCTGAAGCCACATGGCACGATATGCTCTGGTCTCTTGGGTGTCCTAGAATAACTTTGAATTCATACTGGTTAATGCCTGCATGAGTACCAATGGATTCACGAGACAATTGTGGCAGAGAAAATGCACACATGCTAGAATAACTCCCTCATGTAAGGTTAAACATCATCCCGTGAAACTGAAATTACCCAAAAGATATTTTTTGTGAGTGCTGTTGAGTCAATTCTGACTCTTACCGACCCTGTGGACAGCAGAGCGGAGCCCTGCCCGGTCTCTTGGTGCCATCCTCTCACCTTCTGGCGCTGTATCAGACATTGCTCCATTCCTCTTCACAGGGTTTCCATGGCCGATCTTTTTGGAAGTGGTGGCCAGGTCCTCCCTTCTAGTCTCTTAGTCTGGAACCTCCGCTGAAACCTGTCCACCACTGGTGACCCTGCTGGTTTTACATCAAACGAGGGACCCTCTCCTCAAAACCCAAGGCACAGCTAGGCTTAGGCCAGTGTCCATAGCAGGCAAGCAAGCAGGACTTGTGGCAACGCCCGGGTTTTCCCTTCCTGGCTGTCTTCTGAGGGGCGATTGCAGAGTGGGGCCTTGGTTGGGGCTTCCAGCCGACCCTGTGGAGTCTCCATGTGCAGAGCAGTCTCAGCCTTTGCAGGAACCTGAAAAACTGGGAAAGCAAAGTCAAATTCCAGGTACTTAAGAAGCTGATGAGTCCAAGAGCACTTGTTTTCGGGAGGAACCCCACAGCGGAATCATCTCCATGCCCTTGGGCTACTTGCTGCCGTTCAGGGCAAGTTTGTAAAGGAGAAGCCAAGATTTCTGATAGGCGGTACCATCACGTGATTAGAGATCAACCCTTGAGAAAAGGGAGAAGAAGCAGGACTGGGATAAGGGAGGAGTCAAACTGCAATACAGGCCTGACAAAGCCTTGGCCAACCTGCCAGGGAGCCCTGGAGCAAGAATTGTCAGGGTATGCTGCATCAGACCAAGATGACGGAGCTCTCTACTCCCACCTCACTCAGTCGCTGGATGCATTCTGCAGCTCAGCACAAGTCCTTCCTTGCTTCCTAGCAGATGTGCAACCCCAGCCCCTTCCATCTTACGAGGCTGTTGGACTTCAGACTTGATGAATATATCATAACCTCTGTATCCTCCATGTTCTGAACTATCCTATACTTGGAAGGAATTGAAGGAATCTCTTGAGAAAGATAAAACTTCAGGTGTATTTCTCAGGCCCATTGAGGTGGTGGGACCAAAGGACAGTTTCGGCTTTCAGAGAGGACCTCCACCTTGGTCATCTCCATACCTCCGGATCGCTTGCTGGCCTCGGGAAGTCGGATCTCCCCTTGAAGAAGGGAACAGGGTTAGTGATGGGCAGCTCCAGTGTTTTCATATGTGGCGCTATGATAACTCCAGTGATGTGGTTTCTTCTAATCATTTATGTACTGGGAATGTGGTATCCATATCCACGTTTTTTAAATTACCTATAGTGTGAGGAAATGTCTGGAAAGTCTTTGACCACCCTTTCTCCTCCTCCTCTGCCGTAACTTGTATTCCTCTGAAAGTAAGGACTCGGGCAGGTGGTTTGTTTGAAATCTGATTCCAAGGAGCCAAGAGCAAGGGTGAAGAGAGTGACAGGGAACGAAAAAGGAAAAGTGAAAATGTAACAGTGGGATGGTTAAAACTGTGGGCAACTGGGGCACATACTGAGGGGTTGCTCTGTCATGATGTAGACTCTACCCCCGATTGACCCTCTGAGGACAGGAGGCTTGGGCAGTCATCTATTCGCTTAAGATTTTCCAGGGATCTTAACTCCAAGTTTCTAGGCTGCCCTGTGCACTGACTGAGCACTTCTCACACCTTTGAGGGAAAGAGAGAATCAGCACGCTGATTTCAGGTCAGCTGTAATTAATAGTTCCAACGTCCACTGACAGAGCGTGAGCCAAGGGGAACGCAACACAGGTCCCCCTGAAAGGTCTGCTACAGTCCACCCCTTGGACTGCTCACCTTCTCACATTCCACATTGTGATCAGCTTCCACTTTGAGTTACAGTGACAGAAGGGGCTTCATCACTGAGAAAGGTATAAATCAGAAAGCTAGTGAAAGCAACCAGCTGCTGCCTCTGCTGCTGGAGGCGAGACTGATTGATATTCACCCCACTTGAGCTTTGCCGGTACTTGCACGGTGGAGTGACCTAGGCCTTCATCTTTGAGGAATCAGATTGTCTTGCCTTCGTCAGACTGAGTTGCTGCTGCTGGTACCCCAGTGACATCCACAAATTCCAGACAACCCTCTTCCATGCCCTCATTATGTAGCAATAACTCGCATGCCTCATAACACGCTTCAGTTGCCCCTGCAGGTAGAATTCCTGTTTCTGTCTGCTAGTCTACCAGCAGGAGGAGCCCAGTCATTGCTACCTGGTCACCATGAATCGGAAGTCAATACCCTTACTACGTATCATGGTGGAAGGATCTCCTATCCCCATCCCGGAATCAAGACCGCCAGTCTAGCAAAACCTAAGTATGTGGGGCTGGGAGAGATGGTGATGGGCCACCCCAACTCATACTCCTTGGTTCCTAGATCCCCAGGTAATGTTTTAGCTACCCATAGCGCACAGGAATAGAGCTGTAGACTCTAGTTGTTGAAAGCTGGAAACTTAATCCAATAGCCACAGGTAGCTTGTATTAGTGAGTTGATTAAGAATATAACATACTGTTACAGAAAACATACTACTCAAGGAAGTGGTCATATTTTTCCTACAAGAGATATAAAAGTCCTTTAAAACATTCTGCATGCGAACCAGACATTCTGCGTGCATGTGTCATGACCAGCCTGGTTTCCCGATGTTGTGGGGGCAACTTCTTGAGCAATCTGGACTGGTTCGTCCTACTCCAGGATCAAGAATTATCTAAAATGGCCTTGTTGGCTGCCTCACGTAGTCAAAGAATTATAACGAATGTAAACTGGAGAGGCGTAGGCAGGAGGAGGTGATGACCTTGTGGTTCTGATTTCTGCCTACAATGTTCGTAGTTGCCCCAAAACTTAGCCTACAAACACTGATTTAACTCAAGTGTACAGGACGACTCTAGGGCTGGACATGGGTAAAAACACCTCGAAATGACTCCTACTTTCCAAATAGGTCAAAGTGGCCTCCTTCCAAAAAGGTGATGTTTTATGACTATTCGTAGCTACTCTGGGATAGGTGTTAAATGGAAGTTCAAAGTATCTAGGGTTAAATTCCTTCTTATTCAAAATTCATGTTGGTTCATTGTTTTATTTGGGGAGCTTTGGGCATCTGTTCCCCTCAATGCAGATCTATGAGCCTATTTAGTGGGCCTAGAGCCTTAGAATTTTGACCCTGATCTGGTTGTATTGACCTACAGTTTGCCCAATTGTCTGTTTCTTTTCTTGATCCCCTGGCCTTCATGGCATCTTCTGAAACCCTAGTCTAAGTGGTATAAGGATCATATGCTCGTGGTGTCTTTCCCAGGGGGACTGCGAGCCCTCCAGAAATCTACGTTCATCAACATACTGGCAACTTCTCTGAAGACCAAGTTGTGACCTATTGAATCAAATTCCACCAAGCAACTTCTTGCCAAACCCAAATCTGCTCCAGCTCCTGAGACAATTGTCACGTATTCACAGGTGCACAAGAAGTGACCGTCTGCAAGAATAACTAACTCCTTGTGAGTTCAGAAAACAAGCTGTGAGCTTGAAGTCTTATTTTCCTAAAAAGTCAAAATACAAATATGCATTTATTTAAAAAATCAGCCGTCTAGAGGAAAGCATTGGATTTCAACTGCTCTCTTGGAGTCATTCTATTTTCTTGCCTTTGCCTCGGTACTTCAAGGGAGAGCTCATCTCAGATCGTGGCCCAGGTTGATTTATTCCTGTGCTCAGAGCAGGTAGTGAGGCAGGGCTCAAGCCAGAGCATGGCCTTCACCAGCAGAAGGAAGGGACCAGGTCTTCTCCTTTTTGGTTACATCATTGCCTGAAGGGCATTGTCCCTCAGTGGCATTCCCAGCATGAAGCCCAGAGTCAGGGACAAGGGTTTCATCCTTGGTGCCTACTGCATTCCAAACAGCCCTATGAGTTTGCAAATATCTGCATCCTAAGGATCTGCAGCTAACTGTGCCTGGTGGACATAGTGCCAAGAGGCAGCCAGGTGCCCTGCAGCCTCCAGCACTATGGTGCATAGTGGCCTAGCCATCCAGGTTGGCCGAGAGGCCCCTATACTGAGTGAGATGCTGCCTCCGTGCCCCAGGACCACAGCTGTAGTGGTCCAAATTCATGAAGCTGTGCACACACTGCTGGCCTCCTGGCAGCTCCATGAGTTTGTGGAGATGCTAATCTAGTACCCTGTATGCCAAAGGTCCTACTCTATTCACACACAGTGCCTATTCAGCACAGACAGTACCCAGCTGCCCCACGGTCTCCAGCATCGTGATGAGGATCTGTTGGGCATCTTGCCTGGCTTGGTCATCTTAGGCTTTTAATAGCCCCATGAGGTTGAGGATGTACTCCTTGACAGACCCAAGTTCTAAGCTTAACATGCTAAACTCACTTCGTGGTAGCTCTGTGGATCCAACTCCCCTGGAAAGTGGTTTGATTTTTCTCGTTGTTGGAGACCAACAGTTCATGCCTTAAATTAGCTCTCAAATGCAGGTCCCTTGACTTGTTCAGGCTCAATCATTTTTGGACACATAGCCAACCTCAACTCTTGAGTATTCATTCAGAAAATGTGGTTTTGTTAGCCCAGGGCTAGAAAATCTTCCTCTGAATCACTCTGTGAAGTTGTTTTTAATCCCAGAGTCAGTGTCTGCTTACTAAAGAGCCATGTTGGATCACTATGGATGCTCTTTGTGGCCGCTGGGCTTCTCATACAACACACATGGTTCTGAGACTCTTCTCCAAATTACCATGTGAGCTTTAATCCTCAACTCTGCTTAAATTGTGATTTGCCGTTAGCCTTAGACTTACTAGCCATCCTGCTTAAAGTGGAGGAGCACAGCAGAGGTGGGCAGAACAGGCAAACCCAGGAGCCAGCCTGGAATAAGCGGGAAGCCATAGGTACCATCTGAGCACTTGGGGAAGGATGTTGGCACGTATTCTTGTCTTTACAATATTGATGCTGTCTTCTGGCCAGGAACTGAACTTATTAAAATTTTTTGTAACAATCTTACCAAGATGAGTCTTGCTAGTCATGTAGTTTCTCCCTTTTATGGAAATCTTCCATCTCCTTGAATGACTTCTTAACGTGCTATCTTGTGAATGACTCAATCATCCTGAACCAATTGAATGGAATGTGGTCCAATATAATGGC
Organism: Equus quagga; assembly: GCF_021613505.1. Classification (NCBI taxonomy): domain Eukaryota; kingdom Metazoa; phylum Chordata; class Mammalia; order Perissodactyla; family Equidae; genus Equus; species Equus quagga. The sequence continues at coordinate 74,801,601 of NC_060281.1, read as the reverse complement.
TTTCGTGACCAGCCTGGAGATTTCTCGAGGTTGCATCAGCCATATAAGCATTGTTTTCAGCCTGAGGTTCAGTGTTAGATAAAATGATTGCCTTGACCTTTGGTGTGTGTAATTCATGATATGTCCTCTGAGGGGGTGAGAGTTTACTGGGATTGGAAAGTCTTATGGTTAGTCTCTGTATCCCGAGTCTGGAACTGAAGAGGGTCTTTGCCTCTCCAGGAGTAAATGTCTGAGGTCCTGAGACTGAGCACCTGTGTGAACAGGGCCAGGCTGTGGGTGGATAAGACTCCTTATAGAACTCCAGCTCTATTCTCTAGCACATAATGGTATCTTCCAAGAAAACTCTTTGAATGAAAAATATTTCACTCTCGGTAGGACCATGTGAAATATGGCATTGTCACTTCCCAGTGCCCATATGTAGCTGTAGATCCCTCAGCCCAAGGTCTCAGTGAGCCTTGTTGAGGCTCTCTAATACTGCCCGTGTCGGGTAGTGTCATTCCCACACTCGACTAGAAATTCAGGTTGTCACCATTTGGGGGCACTGTTAAGAACTCATTCAAAAAACGTTTGTTCAGAATGTACAGGAATGACAACAGTGTTAGTGACAAGCTCACAGATTCGAAGGCAGGTCTTGATACGTTCTCTGTGGGTGAGCCACTGGGACTCCTAACTTGGACTCAGATGTTTCCTCAGATGGATCTAGAGCCTTCTCCCAAATTGCCTCCGAGCTCTGATCCTGGTTACTGTGTCCACAGACTCGAGTTTGCCATTAGCTTTTGCTCCACTTCTCAATTCCATGGCATCTATCGACTTCACTGAAATTCTAAATTTTCTTAAAGAAACCTGAAAGCAGTAGACACTTGCGGCTGACATTGCTGGTGAGACTTCATTTCTCATAAGTCTCTTGTGTGATACTGTTTCCATATAGCTGTTTCCCTTGAGGAAAAGGTGTTGCTCTTATCAGAACTCATGATCAGCCAGCAGAGATCTCAGTAGAAGCCGTTTCAACACACGCAATGTCTGAAAAGACTAGAATGACCTCTTGAGGCAAAGCCACCAGGAGCTTCCGACCAGTGTTATGATCTGAAGTAATATTGTAGCAACTCTATTTGTTGACTGAGTGTTCTATGCCACTGACCTTATTTAAGACTTAAGGTTTAAAGCAGGGAAAACAAACATTTAGTGCTCAACTATTAGAGAAAGTAAGATGACAGCCCGCCTTTTACTAACCGTTCTCCTTAAGTCACTTTTTTCCCTTTTTGATAGAGTTCCAAGCCACAGCTGATAGTGTTTGCTCAGGCAGTAAGAGCTTCTAGGCCAAGGGAGTAGGGAGTCTGAGGTTTTGAGCTGGGTATCATCAGGACTTTTTTGGAGGTCTGGGTTCTTTCCCCAAGAACCTGGGGAAACAGTATGTAGACACCGGATTGAGGGGCCACTGATGACAGGAGTCCTTCTGGTGGCACAGGTCTTGGATCTGTGGGACCTAGTGTTGTCTGACAGTTTGATGCTTAAACTAAAAGCACCAAAGACCATGTTAATGCAAAGCTGTGTCTGAGCCCACCTTGGAGATCTGAACTGTCTCCGAGACCTACACAACTCCAAGGAGTTCTTAATTTTATCCTTGACAATCTGGGAGTCGAAGAGTTATGTGACAAATCCACACCAGAATCCTCATCTGGCCACTTTGTATTTATCCAAGCAACTATGTAACACAGAAGTGGCAGTAGAAAGAATTAACGTTGGTAAGAAGTTGGTGAGAGAGCAAAGTTTCAGTTACGCAGGATGAACACATTTTTGAGATCTAAGGTACAGCTTAATGACTATAGTTAGCAGACTAGAAATATTCTTAATGACTGGGGGCGACCTCCATGAAGGATTTTTCAGAAAAGATTCCTAAGTTAAAAGACACATTTAAACTTCTGGCAAAAATGGAGTAAGAGAGGCCAGATTTATCCTCCCACCTGAAACAAAAGCTGGATAAAGCAAGAATTTTCAGACACTTGTTATCAAGAGTACAGACTGTGATCCCTAAGAGGGGAAATAAAGTGACCCCTACAACCCGCCCTCCCCAGTTTATTATCCTGGAGTGGCTATATCAAAGCAGATTTCACAGCAAGAAATATTACCAGGCGTAAAGAAAATCCTTCCATAATAATAAAAGATCAATTTATTGAGAAGACGTAACAATTCTAAATGTTTATATACCTAACTATAAATCTAGTATAATCAAAAAAGTCTAGTATTGGCTTCAAGAAAAAGAAATAGATCAATGGCACAGAGTCTAGAAATAGACACACAATGGAGGTCAAGAGAATTGTTTTTAAACAAGGGAGCGAAGCTAACTCAATGGAGAAGGATAGTCTTTTCAACAAGTGTTGCTGGAACAATTGAATGCCCACATGCAAAAGAACCTTGATCTATACTTTATATATAAAAATTAACTCCAAATGGATCAGAGACCTAAGTATCAAACCATAGAACTTCTAGAAAACATCAGACATCTTTGATCTTGGATGAGGCAAAGACTTTTTTTATTGCAGTAACGTTGGTTTATAACATTATATAAATTTCAGGTGTACATCATATTTCATTTCCTGTATAGGTTACATCATGTTCACCACCCAAAGACTAATTACAATCCATCACCACATGTGAGGCGAAGATTTCTTAGGTAAGTGATCAGACACGTAATTCATAAAACAAGATTGCACGTCATCAAAATTAAGAACTGTTCTTTGAAAGACAACAAGAATGAAAAGCCACGTTCTGGGGGAGAACACTTGCCAATTATGTCTGATAAAGGACTGGTATCGAAACTGTACAAAGAACTCACAAAGCAAAACAATGCCACTCAAAGACTCAGACACTAGCCAGTGATTTGCTCAAGGTTTCCCGAAGTCATGCCTGCTTCACTTGCATTGGTGTCAGTCTTCAGCCCTAGGCTTGATGACCACTCGATGCGATTGGTCTCCAGCCTCATATAAAGGGAATTACGATGGATGATAAAGGTGTGGATCTTAGTTTCTGCTCAGCCATTTACAGTCTTGAGGTTGTGCTGTCTAGCCCAGGTCTGGAACTGAACTGCCCACTAGATGGGCATTTGCCTGTCTTGCCCACTCTCTGGGGATTGATGCTACGAGGTGCCATCTGGGAATGGTGAAATTCTTTGGCATGATTCTGGCTAATGGGACGGTCAACTGACCTCATGATCTGAGGTGGTGTGAGAAGGAAGGAAAGACTCAGATTCTAAAGCACTTGGGGTCTTTGGCCTCAAACCCAACACAATTCACTTGAAAACTGGGTGAACTTGAAGATCTACACTAGATCTTTGAGTGTCACCATTGCAATAGGCAGGACTGTCATTCAGTATGCCACCCTAGGCAGAAAAACCAGAGCAAAATGTTGCCCTCTATTTGAGCTTTTTTCTAAAGGTTTTATCTCCTAGATAATGTAACCCAATTGGTAACTTTGACCTTAGCCAATTCATAAGACTTCCACGCCTTGATCTTTCCCCTATGTCACTCCCTAGTTAATTAACACTTAATGAGCTACTCAGTGGGTATGCAGTAAACAATGATGCAAAAGACCAAGTCAGTTATGAATTGACTTCTATACTGCAATAAAAATACTGTAAATAACATTATAGTAAATGTAAATAACACCAACACATTTCAACGTAAAAGCTTTGAGCTTCCCTGTCAGAGGGAAACCCTAAGAAGACAATTGTACATGTACTTAATGCATGTAACTAGTGGTAATGTCATGCTAGGGGCAATTCTGACTAACAGTGACTTAGAATTCTTACTCTCAAATTTGGAGAGTTGGGATACACTTATTTGCCCCTCATCACATGTTTCCAAGCCAGTCCATCACTGCAGAATTTTTGCAACAAGTTGAACCTCTAAGGTCAGAGCAGCTAATGACGGGCAGAGAACTAGTGTTTGTCTACAAGAATGTTGTATTAAATAACCTGGTAGCCTTCAGTGCTGGTTAAGCACCTCACCTTCTACACAATGAGCATAAAGGAGGGGCAAATTGTACATTTTGGGCATCCTAATGGTATTAAGAGCATGAGAGAAGAGAAATGTGCAAATGATACGGACAAGGGATTTTCAAAAGAGTGCAAATGGACAGCCAACACTGGTAAATAGGGAAATGCTTGTTTTCACATAAGGAAAACTTGAGACACATTACTGTCGTTGTGGTCAAATCCAGCGTTGGCAAGGATGTGCTGGCAAGCATCTCGGACGAAGGGAGTATGGGGGAAACATGCTTGCCCTTAAAAGTAATAGTAGCAAATCTCACTTCATTTTGGAAATGGACACTGGTGTCTTCAGATCATATACACTTGTCCAAACTCATGTGGTCCTTGAAGATTGAAACATTCCCCTTTTTCTGGGTCAAAATCAGGTACCTTTCTGTTGGGAGTCCCCAGGACCACACCCAGTTGCAGTGACTTACTAGGATGCTCATGTGACTCTGCATATAGTTGTACCCGTGGCTATTTACAACAACAAAAGGATACAGAGCATAATCGGCAAAGAGAAAAGGCGCATAGGTCAAAGTCTGGAGGAAACGAGGTACAAGCTTCCAAACGTCCTCTCGCAGTGGAGTCAGGCAGGATGGGCCTAATTCCCCTGTCAATAAGTTGTGACAACAAGGGTGAGATGAGTTCGACCAGGGAAGCTCTTTAGAGACTCAGTGCCTAGGATTTTTATTGGGGTCTGCTCACATAGCTACCTTCTGCTTAGCACATACCCAAATTCCAGACTTCCCAAAGAAAAACACGTGTTCAGGATACACCACAGTGTTTGCACAAACAGTTAAGAATGGCTCACTGTGCCCAATCAGGGAATGGGAGGCATTCTCCCAAACTCCAAGTTCCCAAACGGCAGCCGGTGGTCGGCCTCGCGAGCTGGCCCTTCTCAGGAGAGCTGCCTCAGGCCTGCTGTGTCAACTCTCTTCTGTACACCTCCCTCTCTGGATCGGGCCATTTCCCTCGTCTGCATCCTTGGAGTCTTGGTGTTGCTGAGAAAATCTGTCCACTGTGAAACTTGTCTTCTGGGAGCATTGACCGATCCATTGAGATTCTGGATTCTACATATGAAATCCCACAGGACCCCATTGTAGCAGTTGCCAGGGTCCGAGAATTGTGGTTGGTATTTAACTTTGCGGCCTAAGTTGTCAAGGAAATTCCTCCAAAACTCCTTCTCTAGAGAGGTGTCAACTCAGCTATGAAGTCACGCTGTGGGGAAGGGGCAAAAGGACTCGGCCACACAACGTGAAGTGGCATAAAATATCTCGGCAGAACTCTCGAGTTCTAGCAAAGCATTATGTGGATAGCAGAGCCCGAATGGATCAGGTAAGGGTGGGTGGAGCCAGTCAGTGAGCATGAAGCTAGACTGGAATCATCACTTAGTAACTCAGCGAGTTAGTTCCGTGGTGTGATGGATGGTCAAGACATTTTGCTCATCTTGTTGGGAACAGGCTGAACAATGGATCTGAGAATCGAAGACTATAAACCTGTGAAGACGTGATTATGGAAGGAGATTCTCTACATTGGCGCTTTCATATGAATATTGCCTGTATTCTGTATCTGCTTATATGCAAGTCCTATGAGTACGCAGACCACCACTTGGTGCCCTTCCATGGGTACTCCTGGTGGAGATCCTAGTCAGACCAAGGGCTCAGTTCACACATTTGGCTCTTGAGACCTTTCTATAAAGAAATAAGGTTTTTCCGAGAAGTACCCTTTGAGTTTCCTTGGACAACTGGCTCAAAGAAATGTGAAAGTGACAGTTCTCAGCCTCCAAATTATAGCCATGGAGACTCTGATTTGTTTAGGTCCAGGATCCTTGGCTGTGAATATCTCTGCAAGGACAGACATGTCAATATACTTCTCACACTCCTTCTTACCTTTAGAGATGGGAACTCACTCCTCCAAGTACTAAAGCCTCTAGTCCTAAGCTCTAGATCCCGGAGAGAGCAAATTGCTCCTCTTTAAACCCGGTTCTGCTCAATATCTTTAGAATCTGCTCTCTTCACTGCTACCCATGTTCTCTTAGATGTCGGTCTGTGTCCCAGAATTTCAAGAGTGGACCTGGAAATTCTCGCCCCAGCTGCTTCATGCACAAACAGAAGCCCGCCAAGCTCACTGAACCCACAAAGGAAAGGAAGCATCGTACAGGACTCTAGTTAATGTCTAGGAAACAGGAATGGCTCCTAGGTGCCAAGAGAACTGAGTTCCTAGCATCCCGGCTTGGTCCTTCACTGGGAGGGTTACCCTTCCCATGGGCACCTAGTTCTGACGTTACCCAGGAAAGTCCCCTCCACCCCCAGGCAGCAGCGTCAAATCCTAGAGACTATGTACATGGGTTCTGTTCACCGGCCTTCGAGAAGTCAGACTTTTCTCACTGAGCACCCAAGAGAACAGCTAACAAAACGATCCTCACTTCCCCAGGGGACAGCACAGGTCTCTTCAACAGCCCTCGGACCAAGGAGGTTTCTCAGGCTTGAATGATCCTCTTCTGATCCATAGTTAGGGGCAAAGCCTATGATGAAGAGAAAGGTGATGGTATGTAAAATTACTTCAATGTGGTTTCTATATGTGTCAAGTGTGTTTAAATTTACAGGCATATCATCCAATTCTAACCAATTTTTGAAAGCGTTGGCATGCAGGCTCCTAACCAGAACTATCATCCAATATTTTAAATTGAAAAACTATACATTCCCAGACAAGCCAAAACCCCAGCCAATTTCCCCATATATCACTAAAACCCTTTAAAGTCTGTGATAATCTACCAAGGACTTTGGAACAAAATAAGCATTTCAAATACCATTTCCCTAATTAACATTTAATGAGCTTCTTACTGGGTATGTGTGTACAGTAAATGTGCCATCAAGTCATTTATGAATTGACTTCCTTCTATTCTTCAATGAAAATACTGTAATGTTATAGGAAACGCAAATAATACATATTTCAAAGTAAAACTAGGGGCTTCATAGGAGGTAGAATGGAGTGCATACTCACTATTGCTGTGCCGGTGGGTGAAGGAGAATGAGAATTAACTGTTGGAGGAACAGACAGAACAGCCCATGACCAAGAGTCAACCATGCCTGAAGCCAAGGAACCCAAAAGTGGATAAATATGACCAACCATCTGAAGCCATAGACATAGCGATAGAATGCAGCTCAGAGGGTGTCCATTTTAGCCTCCCTTTGCTTATAGCTGTATGATTTGCTTATAGTTGTATGTATAGACGGACGAGGGTACCTTGTGTACCCTTGCAAGTGAGTGATAATGACAAGAGCAGAAACATCCCTTTCAACCTGCACTCACTTTGCAGTTTAAGGATCTGGCACTGACTCGGGCCTCTTTAGTGTCAGGTAGAATGTGTTCCTCACTGGCAATTTCTTGGCTGTCGCCGAGGAGAATGGATTTAGTTGACAATGAAACGTTGAGTGGTCAGCACCATTTGGAATTCCGTGGTCTCAAGAATTCTTACAGGGATGGTAGAATTCTCCACAAGTGGAGGGATAGACAGTCCTCACTTTAAGGATGATAGACTTTGATTTCTGTGTTCTAATGCGAGGAGGTAGAGGGTACAAGGACTTCAGACTCTGGCCAACCCTCCATTCAGTGCAGTGGAGCAAGCTCTGCTGGAATATTCCTGAGACCACAAAACCAAGTTCCCAGGAGTGGAGCCTTGCTAGGGGTGCCTTTGACTTCAGAAATGATGTCAGGCTCCTCTGCAGAACCTAGGGACTCTCCTCCTGTCCTGCGGGGTCCAGGAATGGTCAAAAGTGGGCCTGGAAATACTCTGCTCTATGTCAAATGCTCCTCTGGCTTTCTGCCCAGAGCTCTTCTCAGTGGATCACTGGGATCAAAGAGATCAACTAGCCTTTGCAAAGGGGCGTGCATGGGAACTCCTCACCAGAGGGTCAGCTCTTCCCTGAGACCACCACCTCCTAAAGAGGATAAATCCCTCCTTAAAGGGGCCCCTGCACTTCTCTAATGGATGGAATTGTCTGTCTCCTTAGGGTATCCCAGATTTCTGAATGGCGTTCCTGTGTACCAAAGCTTTCATCCTGGTTAATCTGAAAGAAGGGTCCTTTGAGTTCCAGTCACTTCTTGCAGTGATGTCCTGTCCTTCATCAGGAAGTCTGCTGGCCTACGAGCTGACTAGCTGTCACAGGGGTCGGCTCATGTTGTGCCCTTCTCTTACCAGCCTGCATACTATATGTGTTGAATCCTGGAATCTAGATACCCTTTCTCCCCTTTAGGGTCCTCACTGAAGATGGAATCTATGTTGGATGACTACTCACAGGTATGGGCAGGGCTGAGGGAGCCAACAAAAGATGGCATTCCTCTGCTAGAATCCCAGGAATTCATTACAGCACTCCCTCTCGCAGAACTGAAAGGGCAGAGGACATAACCAGTGCTCATGGGTCCTGATCGTGGGCTGTAGCCAGGGAAGCTGACGTGCCAAAGGGATGCAGCCACTGGCTGGAGCAAGAAGACTAAGTACCCCCACCTCTGTCCTCTGTCACCTGTGGGTAACTGTCATGGATTACATCAACCGGTCCTTTTGCCCGCTACTTTCCGGGTGACTACAAACAGCTGATCCTCTGAGAGCGTGGAACAGGGTGGAGAATGTTAGGAGTAGACTATAGAGGCAAAGTAAATCAGCACACCCGCTCGTATCCGACCATCAGCCTACTTCTCGGCCTGTGTTCCACTTTAATGAGGATTGACAGTTTCTGGTACCTAGAATGATGTGTATGGTCCTGTCCACCACTGGGGCCCTCTGCCCTGGGGTGGCTCCTTCATATTTGGAGCCTTTTCAATGTTTGTTGTGGTTCTCCTGCCTGACCTATTCCTAGGAGACGCTCTCCATGATGCTCCCAGTACAGCTGTCCTTTCTGGTCTTGCCACTATTGCTGCCGTCATGGGGATCCTCACTCTGCTATTCATGCTTCTCTCAGGTTCTCATTGATGCCGCTCTTGCTGCTGCCATTGCCATCAATTCCACACCTGTCATCCCTGCCAACAATGGAGAGTGAAAATGTTAAGTGCGTAGTAAGTTTTGCAGTGAGAATATTCCTGGTTCTTAATTTTCATCAGAACGTAGTTCTTTGGCTGTGGTTCACTGTGCAATGAAAGCCATATGCAAGAGGGTGAAACTCATCCATGGCTCAAAAGGCTGGTGAGGATGTGAGGACCTGGACTCTCAACCCTGGAGCGGCCTCTTCATGAACTGTAACAGGAATTATCTAGCATCTCGGAAATGCTCACAATCCCTGTAGCACGGTCTAGTCTGGGTGAGGCAGATCTCGGTGCTGTCGACATCCCTTGGGGTCTCTCGGCCATTTTCATACCCACTGGCTCCTGAAGCACTTTCCTACCAGCCAGCACCTGTGTCTTACCACTGACAGACAGACCTCAGTCTGCTTTGTGTGCATGCATGGGAAACTAGAAATGCCTTAACCCAGGACTGGCTGCAGGGGTATAAATACTCCAGCTCCCTTGCCACCATGAAGCCGACTTCAGTGGTGATTGATGCAATCTCCAGAACCGGCCTGTAGAATTGAGCCAGCTGCCCTCTGGGACCGGGCTTGATCCAAAGGCCTCACATGCTTTCTTGCCTTCCTGCTCCCACTTCCTTGCTTCCCTATTTGGTGAATCCTGAGACCCCTTGCAAATAACTTTCGCCCAAATCTCACAGCAAACCCCAAGACAGCAGGCCACCCAGGCTGGCCACGTGGTCATCTGGCTTGGTGTCCTGCACTGTGGAAATTAACTCAGGGGTAGATGCAACTATGAAACTCAGTTTTCTGAATTTTAAAATGGGCTTAGCGCTCTCAAGAAAGAGGCAGTGAGGTGGGATTCAAACCTGGATTTATCTAGATCCATAGTTAAGAGCATTTACATGGTATCAAACAGCATGTGTGACGGGGTTGAGATGAAAAGGGAAGGGAGGACAGTGAGAAGATGGCAGAATTGCTGACTAGAATGTCCAATAATCCTCATTCCAAATGGCCCCGGGCTGTAATCCGCTCTGGGTCCTTATGCTCAGCTCATCTCCCATCAGGCAGTGAAAAACCTATAAAATAAGTCAAATGAACCAGGTGCGATTTTCTGCATGTAGGAAGGAAGCCATGGTAAATTCTTCTAGAAAGATCTTTAAAAGGAACACCAGTCTCCACAGGTAAGGATGATGTGCGTAATTACAACTAGACACGAGTGCTTTCGCTCTGAAAATTCATCGAGCTCTATACTTATGATTTGTGCACTTTTCTGTACATATGTGATAAAAAATTTATGGTAAAGAAAAATGTGGCTATGTAAATATTCTGACTTGGTGGGAGTCCTGTCCACAATCCTGTTATCCTACTCTTGCTCGAATAGGATCCAGGACTCATCACGATCATGGAGAGGGAGTCGGACCTCACATCCCTCCTCCTCACGCCACTGCCCCAGGTTTTGCAGCTGCTTTTCCCTCTTCCCAGCACAGCTGACTTAGGGCAGAAATGAAGGGCTGCAGAGGAGAATGTTGGTTCCTGCCCTAAATAAGTAGCTTGGCTTCTGTCCTTGCCCATCGACTTGGCAAACTCCCCCAACTTCTAAATCTCTTCCCTGGAGAACTCTGTGGTCCCCCAGCTGAGGAGCGGAGGCTGTCATTTCTCTGAAACCACCTTCCTCCCAGGCACCCAGATGCGGAGGCTGAGAACTGAGCCAGGCGTCTGTTAGTAAGGCCGTAAATCAGGAGGCCCCACACGGGGTCAGGCCTGGTCAGATTGCTGATGGCATTAGGGTAACGAATGGGGAGTGGGGTGTTTATGTTAGTCTTGGCTCTCGAGTTGAAGGAAGAATGCCGGGATTTAGCTTCGCGATAAAGTCAGCACCAACACATCCTGGGTCAGCAATTATGTTTTAAAGATCCCTTGGGAGGAGCTGGGGTGGAACCTCCCTGGGGAAGTGTGGCCACCTGAGCAGGCTGCCCTGACGTGGGAGTTGAATGAGGCATGACACTGATGGAGGGAGGCTGGGCTGAACGGGAGACTAGAGCTAAGACTGGGCATAAGGCTGTTGTTGGTGTTGTACTGGAAATGCGTGCGCACATACTTGTGTGCTGTGCCCCCAGCACTCTGCTTGTCTCCTTGGGGGGTGGATCAGTTTGTGTTAGTAACTGTTTCCTGGAAGACCCGGAAGTTGGGAGTGAGAGCAGCTTATAGGGAGGGTGGGTGACCTCATAAAGGAGAGGAAGCAGGAGCAGGAAGGGAGAATCTGATTGTGATGCAGACCTGAGAAGGTCTCAGCAAGCCCGCCGGGCGCTCTGGAGCAGAATGTCCATTAGAGCAGTGTGACACTGGGCGGAAATGGTGGGGCCTTAGCACCCTGCTCTACTCGGCCGTTAGCTGGGGTTGCCTGGGAAGCCCATGGTGACAGCTGAATGCTGTGATGGACCCCCCAAGACGCCACAACTATGAGCTGTCCTACGACTAAACAATCAGTTCTTTCTTGAAGGGGCTGCAAGCAATGCGCCTCCAGGGCTGCTCCATGGAGACTGGCCCGCCCGCCCCCACTTCCCCTTCCAAGAATTCAAGTGCTTTGGAGAATCTGGCTGATGCATCCTGATAACGCACCCAATTTAACCTGACGCTTGTAGAATACGTGGTACCTGTACCTGTTTTATAAATATCTGAGATCCTAATGGCAGGCAGGATCCGAGGGGTGCCTTAACTGCCTACTCAAACCTCCTTTCGCTGCATTCCCATTTAAAGCTCTTCTAAAAGCCAAAAGTCAAAGGGTCTGGAGCTATGCATTTAATAAATTCAATGTCTCCAAGCGTCTACTTTGTTGAAGACCCTAAAAGCATGAGAGAGAAGATGGAAAGGAGCCAACACAGGTGCCTGAGGTTGAAGTTGCCCTCGAGTGACAAACGCCCAGTGCTTCCAGGCTGGCGCCGAGTGCCAGCTCAGTCCAAAGCTAACCAGGACAGGGAAAGTGCCAGGCAAAGAGGCGGCTGCTTGAGGCGGGCAGCTGACCTGCACTCAGGACATCAGCAGAGTGGCAGGCTATTTTCCAAAAATGATCACCACACTCTCTCTCATCTGTTTTTGCCAAATCCGATCAAGAGATGGGATCCACATCCTCACCCCTGGAACTCAGACCCACCTTTGTGACAGCCTTGGCTGATAAAACACAGCAGAAACGACCCTGTCTTCCAAGACTAGATCATAAAAGGCAATCTAGCTTCCACCAGGGACTCCTTCTTGGACACCACAACCATGCCGTAAGGAAGCCCAAGTGTCCCCGAGGAGAGGCCCACCTGGAAAGGAACCAACAGCCAGCACCAACTCTCCAGGCATTTGAGTAGGGAGGAAGAGCCACTTCTAAGATGCTCAGTCAAGTTGCCCCAACAGATGCCACATGGAGCTGTCTGCCCACCCCCACGCATGTCCACGCAGATCAATGGGCAAAATCAACAATGGCTGTTTATTAAGGCACTCAGTCTGAGCAAAATATATGATATAAAGAGCATTCCAGCTCTGAGATCCCAACTGTGAGGTCTAGGGAAAGAATACCTCATTTTATAGATGGATAAAGGTTCACAGAAGTCGCATGCCTGAGGCCACAAGGCTAGAAGGGAGACAACTAATCTTCAAGCCCAGATCTGCCTGACCCTAAACCTTGGTAGTTTGTGCTACTGGTTTGATTATTGACTGTCTTTGTGAGCTTCCTCGAAACAGTCAGTCTATCCCACATTCAGCACATGGAGAGTACTTACTAGGCCTCTTGAGTGAGGATTCCTAGGATGTACAAGACGCGAAAGAGGTTCTCCCTCCGTGCGGATTTCACATCGCCAGGAGGAGGCACCGCCTTCCACTCAGCCTCAGTTCCAGATTTAGGGTTGCTGCGGGTGCTTCACAAAGCTATAAGCCAGAAGCACTTACTCCTCCTGACAGCCAGGAGATGGGCAGGAAGTGCTTAGCTTCTAAGTCATAGTTTTCTCTGCTGTAAAATGGGGATAAGGAGCTTGCCCAGGTCTACACAACCTGGAAGGACTAGGGATTCAAATCCTGGTCCTGAATCCATTGCTCTCCCCACACACCAGAGCTGCCCTCAAAGCCAAGTGGCAGAGACATGCCAAGGAGAGAAACTTCCTTCCACCCTGGGCCTCAAGCACACCCGGCTCGGGTGGAAGGTGGGAGAAACTGAGCTGCAGTGTCGCCCACTGCACCCTTGGCCAACCCCATGGGGAGCCCTGGAGCTAGAATGACCCTTCAGAGGTGTCCTGAGATGGCCTGGCCAGGCCTTTACACCTCTGCACAGGTATGTCACTGGCTATGGGTGCCACAGGGAAAGGCATGACCTTGGGCTAGGCAGCTCTCTGCAGCTGAGGCCATCTATGAAGGGGCTTCTGGGTAGTGCAGCTCAAGGAAATACATGGAGCTGCGGCGGCGGGGTTGGGGGGGGGAGGTGAGCAGGGGGGCAGGGAGGGCTTCCGGGAAGAGGTGGCATCTGAGCTAAGTTCTAAAGGTTCCATGAATAGGACTTGGCTGAGTGAAAGGTACCGGGACAAGGGGGTATCTAGACAAAGGAAACATCGCAGGTAGAGTGTGGGGAGCAGGGGGGAAGAGAGCAGACACGAGTCCCATTGCTCTCCTTGGTCATACGCAGCATGTACCTGTTTCAAGCCCCTGCCCTGGGAACGTGGCTCCCCTAGGTCCCCACATGGCTCCCTTCCTCTCGGCATTCAGGTTCTGGGAAACCTCCCAGAGGAGGTGACATTTGAGCTGATGACTCTCTCAAACAGCAGCCCCTGCTGTGCCCACTCCACTCCATCCCTCACGCTGCTCTGCTTCTCATCACTCCCTAAGAGCAGACTAGGAGAGGAAGGGGCGGTTCTCTCCCTGCTGAGAGAAGGAAGCTTCCCCAGGGCGGTGACTTGGGGCGCCTGCTTTGTTTTCAGCATCCCCGAGCCCTGTGAGCAGCACACACGTTTGGCTGTATCCAAGGACTTTGCCCGAGTAAGTGAAGAGCCTGGAGAGAAGCGACGCCAGCTGGTGAAACATAAGATGACGTCATGTGGTAGGGTCTTGGTGGAGGAGCTTCTTTAGAAAGCATGCGATGTCCCAATGCATCCCAGTGCAGCAACGACTGGAGTGGATGTCCCGGGGAGAACAGAGCGACCTTCTCCCAGAGCCCTGGAGAGACAGGGACCTGTGCTGCAGCTGATGAGGTCCACCTGCCTGTCTCCAGGCCTGAGGGCACCTTAAGCCATCCCACGCATGGACCCTGCCAGGCTCCCCGGGAGAAGGCCCTTTCAGAGGTCTCGCATCAGCTTGCCTTGAAGTCTCACACCTTCCTGGGCAGGATGTGCATTTATTGCAAACTCCCCAACTGATTTTTCTCAGAACCAAGCGCTTTGATGGTTTTATTGTCCCTAAATTCACACCAGGCCCCAATAACTTGAGGGTAGGTAGAGAATGCAGAGTTGGGGGAGGGCACGGGAAGTGAATGGCCCAGGATCAAGGCAGGAGATTGCAACCTATAAATCTATGGGGACCAGGCTCGCCTCTGAAGGGTTCCACGTGTGGGCTGGGGGTGGGTCCTGCAATCTCCGGCCCAGAATGCCAGCGCTAAGTGGATCAAGGTGGTCTTCCATCCTCCAGAGCTCCTGAACACACCTGCTTTTGCTGCGGGGGACATGGTTGGTCCATGCCACCAACAGCTGCTCTGCCCAGTGATGACCAATCCGGGACCAAGTGTCACTGGAGACTTGAATTGACCAGGCTTCGTATTGGGTTCCACGTGTACCAGCTCATGCTGGGACCAGCTTAGCTGACTTCCTGGCTCAGGGTCTCTCTGAGGGATCCCAAACGAAGACACGAATTTGGGTACAAGTTAGCTTTCCCTCCTTCTGTCACATCTCCCCACTCCATTATGGTGTCTGGGATGACCTCCCAATTAAAGGGCTGTTAATAAGGTAATTACCCTGAGCAACTAGGGTTTCTCCTACTGGGAACCTCTCGAGAGACTCCTTAGAACAAACCTCAGGATTGTTTTCTGTTGGGGGGGTAGTTGGGGGTATCAAACCACCAAGCCCTGCCTCATTGGCGGTGAGGGTCACTCTGGGTGTAACTTCTCAGCACTTCTGAATTGTACTATTAGAGCATGCTCCTGTGGCCAGAGAAGCCCACGGGCAGAGAGATGCAGATGCCTTTGAGGTGGAGGGCCATAGCACGAAGGCCATGTGTCAGGAGCCGTCCACTGAAGATACTGGGGAACTTCCGGGTGGGCCAAGTGGATGCAGGACACGTGTGCTACATTTGGAAACTTGAATGGATGAGGGCTTCCGTAGGGCTCCAGCTAGCCATGCACCAGCTTGTGCTTGGACCTGTTTAGCAGCCTTCATTTATTCAGCTTATAAATATTGAAGCAACTACCATGTTCCAGCATTGTTCTAGGTACTGAGGAAATCGACCTAAAGAACATGGATGAGATCTCTTGTCTTCAAGAAACAGCCATAATTTTCCTAACCCAACAGTAGCATGTAGTCATTGTTCATCACATTGCCCTACTTGGCATCCATAGATACTCAGACAATAAGAAAAGATAAGACATCATCTCCCGCAGCTGATGACTAGAGAGCTGAAGAACAGGAGGCCAGCTGAGCCAACAGAAGGGAAGAGAATTCCAGGTTAAGGGAACAAAGAGAAGGGAGCTAAGAGGCAACTGAGAGTGGGGTCAAACTGCAGGCAGGCCAAATGTGGCGGGCGGACGATGGCAGGAGATGCCTTGGGAAAGGACAGAGAAGGCTGGGTTATGTAGGACTTTGTAGGTCTTGGAAGGGAGTCTAGTTCTTGTTCTCAGGCCAATGGGAAACTAGTAGAAATGTTAAGATATGAGGTTTTAAAACATTACTCAATCACCATGGATGAAGTGGGTGAAGCCAACTGGTCTCCTTCCTTCTGGTCTCTCTAGAACAGTGAGTAGAAAGGAAGTGGGCAGGTTCAGGATATGTTTGAGAGAGTTCATGACGTGCTGATGGATGGAATGTGGGAAGAGAATTTGTAAGCTAGAATTCGCAGATCTGTTAGTTTGGTCTTTTAGAAAGTGGGTGCAGAGATGGCCTTAAAAGGGAAAGAGATTTATTTAGGGCAATTGCCAGTGACACGCTGGAGCGGGCATCACTTCCCAACTCTGAGGTCAGTGATGCCAGATGGGTAGGTTGAAGTTGGTTGGCGTGGAAGTATTTACACCATAGAAATTGGCGAAGGCTATAAGTCAGAGAGCCAGTTGTTCACTGTTTTCCAGCACACCACTGCTAATGTCTGGGGAAGATAAGGGGGATAGGAAGTAGATTTAGGTGGGGAAAGCCTCAGCCTATCTGTGAAGCAGATCTGACAAAGGTCAGTTAACCCAATGGGGAGCTCAAGAACAAAGACTGCCTGGCTGCTAGAAGAGTCCGGCCCAGATCCTAGTACCCCTGCCATGCTCAGTCATTGCCAGGGGGCTGCCCGGGAAGAGCGCCATCTAAGCTCAAAAGCTGAGACCAATCCTTTATCTTTCACATTCCTGCAACTGAATGAAAAGCTCTTTTTTGAAGAGATCTGACAGGTGCACCTCCATGGCTGCCCCCTCTGCATCTGTGGGAGGGAGAATTGGTTTTCTCCAAGTGAGACACACAAGTCGCTAGGTCCTGCTGTAAGACTAATGGGCGTCAGTCTCATTTCAGCATCTCCATGTCCTACGTGGACCAGACCTGTTTCACCTCCTGCCTGTGACAGCTGGTCTACATTTTGTCTTTCTGGCATCCAGTGGAGGCAGAAGCAGGAGATCAGAACATAAGACGAGAGAGGTTGGGTTATTTATTGATTCCAACAGCAGAACCTTCGTAACTGCTGCTCCATCTACAGAGATGTTTGCCCCAGATATTGGCGTGGTTTACTGCCTACTTGCTTCAGGTCCTTACCCGGGAGAGATTTTCTAGCATATTTTACATTGCCACCCTACCTTCCCCAGCTCCACCCACATTCCTGCTTTATTTTTCTTCATAGCACTTGTGAACAACTGAAATTGTACTTGTTTAGCTTGCCTGTCTCCCCCGATATGGGGAATGTGAGCTCGGAAGATGAGCTCCATGCGGACTGGGATTTCCTTGTGTTCACTGCTGTATCCGGCCCCTAGACCCATACCTGGGGCAGAACTGCTGCACTACAGAGCTCACAGGGGACACTGTGAAAGGCGCCCTGGATTTGCACAGTATGCACCTGTATGGTCCACTATGGTGGCTCCATCAGTAAGGTCCAAGGCGAAAATGCCAGCAGATTCAATGAGAGTTAACGTAGAGAATCCATTTCAAAGCCCTGAAAGTGTTGCTAGAGCAAACAGGTTACGTCAGACGACCCAGAGATGAGCAACAGCTGGAAGCTGCCTCCACAAAGGATGGAGGGCAAAAGGAGGAGGTGGCGTTACCTCTTGCTTTGGTTGGCACCATTGGGTTGAATCTGGAAAGGCTTTGGGTTTCCCCAGCAGTAGTTGGTGACAAGAGAGGGTTGGAGCTGGCAACAGGACCTGGAACTAAGGATGAGACACCTGAGGAAGAGAGGAAGGGGGAGAAATGGCCTGGTTCTCTTTCTGTCCTATGCTCCTGTCCAATGAACCCAAACCAATGCCAGCTGGCAAGGGCCTAGGAAACAGTCTGCAGGGGTCTTTATATGCAGAGCTGAGCCGAGGGGAAGGGCAAGAAACTGATGGAAAGGCAAACAGGTAAAGACCAGCAAAGCAGACCTGGCCTTGCACACAGAAGGTATTCAAATATTTGAAGACTGGCACCTTCTGTTCTCTCATTCAAGGAGAAAGACAAGGGTGCAGAAGAGAGGCCCTGTGGGCACAGGGAGATGGGAAGTAGCCTCTGTTGCTGACGGTCTCCTGACTTCTAGCAGGCCCAGACGTTTCATTGCCTATCCACAGATTTTGTGAGATCTGCACCCTTCAAATAGTAACTACTCCTCCCTCTACTTCTTAAACCTGAGCTGGCTTGAGTGGACCTGTTTCTAGCAGCCAAAAGAGCCTTGATTAGAATAGTCTCTGATTCCAGACAGATAGTGCTTAAGGGGACAATCTCTTGATCAAGAGCCTTCGATGGCTGGCCATTGCCTTCAGAATCAAGTCCATCCTTTCTCTGAGAGGGGTCAAATATGAGCCACAGAGGTTCCACTAGATATTTGCATTCTACTCAGTGTGGTTCCAGCCAGCATAATCTCAGATTGCATCAGTTAGATCTTGCTGTGTAAGACTTACTCCCAAACTCAGTGGCTTAAAAAGATAAGGGCATATTATTGCTACTGCATCTAGGACTCAGCTGAGTGGGTACTGTGGTCTCAGCACGTCTTCTCCACTTTCCCTTAGCTAGAGTCTAAAATGGTAGATGCCGCAGTGCGTCACCCAGATCTCCTCCTTCTGGACTGAAACATTTCCCCAGGTGCTGTCAGTTTCTCCCAGGAAAAGCCCGATCCACCCTCCCCACTTCCTACAGGTGTTATTCCCGAGGGTTCTCCCCAGGAAACTTGCCTGCACATGAATCCCAGGCAACTCAACCTGCAACACGCGACTTTCGTACTATGGGTTGAAGAGGTTGACACGCATCCTCAGCGCTCACCAACATACCACCAATCTCTGCGGGGGAGAGGCTTGACTTGTATGTTTGCCAATTTCCACGGTGTAAATTCTCCCATGACCAATTTCCAATTCTCAGTGAAGTCGCTGAATGTAGGATGGAGAAGAGATGTGCACAATGAGCTCACAGGTCAGCAGGAGCCAGCTCCAGGATGCCACCGATCCCAGCCCAGCATACCCATGTATGTATGCGAATATAACAGAAGTATCTGGAAGCAATACCTGCCCTTACTACAGACATCATGCACTGCATAATAATGTTTTGGTCAACTACGAGCCGCATATACTATGGTGGTCCCATAAGATGCGTACCGTATGGCCTAGGTGTGTAGTAAGCTATACTATCTAGGTTTGCATAAGTCACTCTATGATCACAACCGCGAAATCATGTGACGATGCATTTTTCAGAACATAGCCTCATCATTAGGTGATGCATGACCATGGAACAAACTCTGACTTCCTATTTCGCTCTTGTTTTTTTTTTTAAAGCCCACCACAAATCAGTAATTTTCAGGCCTCTAAGGGGTTATGACCTGCAGCTTAAAACATGCGCCTTAGGAATAGGTCCTGCTTAGCAGAGCAGGGAGCAGCTAAATGCTGGGAGGAGGGCGTATTCCCACCCTTCCAGAGTGCTCCCAGGTTTCTTAATTCAGGGGATGGGGAGAGAGGGGTAAGTGGAGGGTATTTTTTTGACACTGAAAAGCTTGCAAAGCCTCTCTAGATTGAGTTCCCAAAAACTAGTCCATTTAAGTCATATTGTCCTGAGAAGTGTGGCTTTTCCTGGTGTAAGGCCCATGAGAAAACTGGGTCATGTTGAAACACCTAATTCTCCCCACTTTCAAAGTCCTGCCTCATCCAGCGCCCCCTCCTCCACCCTCTGGCTGGATAAAACTCGCGGGTTCTTCAATGACATGGGTTAGGCAATCAAGCCAGGAGTTCGTTGGAAAAATAAAGCCATATCCCGCCATTGATACCCTGGTGTTATTTGATGTCACCTCTCAAGGGGGTCAGGGGCTTTCAGTACCTCCACAGTTGGCCAACTGGCTCCAGCAGGCCTCAATTCAGCTGCAGGCTCGTCATTTGGCTTGTGGGAAACTGGACACAAAAACCTAGAGTTGGGGCTTCATGTGTTCAAAGTCGGGCAACGCTGGACCTGCGTTCTCGCATGGCAACGATCGGAGGGAGCTAAACCCGAGCTCTGCCCTGAGGATGCAGGGTCCCAACAGGCAGCAAGAGTGTGAGACCCCAAGAGAGCAGTGGGGCGGGGCAGGGGGACATCTGGGCATTACGGTCCTGGGGTAGATTGGAAACCAGCACCTTTCCACTGCACCTGGTTTGATCTGAGCAAGAGCTGGCCCGAGCTAGGCAGCAACATGACTTCTTCCCAGCCCAGCGGGCTCCTCCCGCCACCGTGGCCCTCACCTTAGCCGGCTGCACTGGGTTGGAAATGGCGGTCTCCTTCCCGGGCAGCCAAGCCGCCGCTATCTCTTTGAAGATTATGGGGCTTTAGCATGCCTTTAAAGTGAATTTTTCCCCCTGTGTTTTATTATAATTAATGACCAGAAAACTCGTCTCTTTTTTTCCCTCCTTTATCTCTTAAATATGTTTCTTTCCTCTTTAAAAAAGCAATATTTCTTTTAACCCAGGATATGGATGAGCCTGTCCCTGGCAGGGCAGACCCAGCTTCATCTGTCAACTTGATTATGCAAAGCCGCTGCTTTCAGCTGGCATTGGAGGTGGATTTCAAAGCCATGACTCACGCGTGCTTCCAGGCTTAGGGCTGGAGAGCGACCCTCTACCAGGAGCTCTCAGCACGGGTCTGGCTTTTTGAGAGAAGGTCCCTCCAAGGCCCCCAGTGGCTAAATGATTCACAAGACTCTTGGTGGATGTGCATGCATGCACTGACACAACCACACGGTACAGTTCTGCCAACCTGAGCTGGCAGTCTGTTACTGGTGTCCCAGAGTCATCTTCCTTCAATACAAGAGCCACATCTGTGATAGCTCAGACAATGTGAATGGAGAATTCATCAGACAAATGTGCAAAGATGTAGGTAACGGGCGTTAGATTGTTTCCAGTTTTTTCTAGATGCTCTATGGTACATGTACACAACAGAACAATATACAGATGTCCTCAATATTAAGTGCAAAATAGCAAAATTCAGAGCAGTTACAATATGCACACCCATGTATATATGTATATATGCACAGAATATAGCTAGAACAAGGCTTGTTGGTCTCAACACTGGTGATGTTTGGGGCTGGATAATTCGTTGTGGGGAAGGGGGCGGACCTGTGCATTGTAGGATGTTTGGCCGCATCCCTGACTCCTACCCAGTGATGCCAGCGGCACCCTCCAGGTGTATCTCCAGGCATTGCCAGATGTCCCCAGAGCAAAATCGCCCCAAGAACCACTACACTACAGAGATAATACACCAAAGTATCAGTAGTGACTTTTTCTGGTAGCAGATGTGGGAGTAGGAATGAAAAGGGGATTTGACATTGATTTTTTAAATTGTATTACTTTGGGGAGGGGGGTGCGCTAGTGTGAGACCTTGATTTAATAAAGGTCGGGGACTTTAAAATTCAGAAAACTCATGTACTTGGTGTCTTGATGACACTATTAGAACACAAATGTACGCACTGCCTTCATATGGGAACGTGGTTTACACACTGGACACCTGTGCGCACAGCCTTGACGGTTTTGCTCAGGGCGTAAGTGTTCCGAACAGAAGGCGAAGTGATTACGCACATCTCTAGTCATACTGTACACTTGACAAAAGCTTAATTTGGGTGGGGGAGCTTTCGCAGAGTGAAATCTTGATGTAACTTTCGCAAAATGTCATCATTTAATCCTCACTGTGTGTTCGATAGGTGGGGTGCAGTTTTCCATCAATATAGTGAGGAGAGCGAGCTGTTGGCCTCCAGTAGGGCCCCCTCTGTGGGAGGAAAGGTGAGGGGCTTGATGGGGATGCTACAGGAATAACACTGGAAAGAGGCCCAATTTGCACATCACTCCCAAGGTATCTCGAGGGACACCTGTCTTCACAAACTACTCCTTGAAAAGATACCCATAAAATTTTGGGAAATACGTTTGGGATGGTGGCTCAAACTGGCTTTGATCCATCATTTGGGAGATTGCAAAACTCCAGAGGCCGGAGCTCCATTCCCAGGGACTGTGGTTTTTCTGGGTCTGAAGTGGAGCCCAGGCCTCTGGATGCTTCAAAGCATCCCGGGGGATTCTAATGTGACCCTACCCCATTTCCTGTGGGCCATCTCCTGCCAGAGCCCGTCGTTAGAGCCT
This sequence comes from Equus quagga, assembly GCF_021613505.1. Taxonomy (NCBI): domain Eukaryota; kingdom Metazoa; phylum Chordata; class Mammalia; order Perissodactyla; family Equidae; genus Equus; species Equus quagga. The sequence continues at coordinate 74,779,610 of NC_060281.1, read as the reverse complement.
TCTGTGATGAATGAGGGGTGGAATTGAACCCACAATGAAATACCCTTCCACCATGACAAACCACCTCGTGGATGCCTGGGAGGGAAGTTTCACAGGTGGTCCCCCTGGCCTGTGGCTATCTCCGCAGATCCATCTGGGTTTAGAGTCCCCATGTGTTGGCTGTGGAGGTGCCCTCCCACGCCTGCTATGCAGCTGGCAACAGCCAAGGTGCTTCCAGAGGGTTTGCAGACCCCTCATCTGAGCCATGTGGATAAACTGCCGGCTGAATTTGATCAGAAGCACTGAGCTCTGAGGGTCCAAAATGTCCAGGCCCAGGATTTCTCAGTCATTGAGTATTATGTTTCTGTGTGCCTAAAATCGTGCTGCCTGGAGGAGGCAGGGTTGAGACCTGGGCACAGACAAAGTCTCTGCTCAGAGCCAGTGACTCCCTCGTCCCATCCCCCAAATCCCACCCATTCCTCGAGGCCCACTCTAATCTCACTCTATCAGGAGGCCTAGCCTCATGCCCGCGACCCTCAATTCTGAGCACCCTATTACATTAGCAAATGAGAATACAAACTCAAGTGCCACCTGCCTGAGTGAACTGACCGGTTCAAGGTCAGTTCACAGTCTGGCCTTGGACAGGCCTGGCTGGAGAACACAACTCCCTTTTATGAAGGAGGGGATAGAGGCTCAGGGAACTAATACCCACAGAAATGAGTGCGGCCTTCTGTGGGCGGCAGTGACGAGGACCGGAGGAGAAACACGGCTGAAATATGCCAGTCTGGAGTGAATAGTGACATACCAGTGCTAATTTCTTAGTTTTGATAAATGTGCCATAAGATGTTAACGTTAGGAGAGGCTGGGTGGAGGGTATCCAGGGAACTTCCTGTGCACTCTGCGTGCCTGCCCACGTTGGGGGCGCAGCTGCCAGCCTGTGTCGGGGCTCTGGGCTCTATGCTGGGTTTATATCCCAGCTCTGCAACTTGCCGGGTGGAATTTTTTTCAGAAACAGTACCTCATTTTCTCCACGTGTAAAATGGCGATAATAGAACCCACCTAATGGGGTTGTTATGGATTCAATGGCACACTGCTGCCACGTAACTGCTTTTTTAGAACCAGTTGCTGGTATTTCTTACTGTGCAATTGGCATCTGCTAATCAAATCACACGATTCAGACCCACAGATACTGGTCGGATGCAATTTCCTAGTCTGGCCATCACGTTGTCTTGTCTGTGAGTGGCCAGATGGTATCTCTGACTCACACCTCTCAAAAGTGTCCTAAGACACACCTGACCTCAGAGCAGACCCCAGCACCCTGCCCACATGCGGCACTGCCGGGCTCCTCTCCTGCGTCGGTCTCACTGAGCTCGCTCGCTGCCTAAAGCACATTCTGGTGGGACAAAAAGAGCCTTTCAGGGGGAGCATTTCTCCTACTGGCCTCAGCCACTCCACCCTGAATTAAGTCCATTTAGGGAGCCCTCAGCCAGCCCTGGTGGCCCAGTGGTTAAGATTCGGCATTCTTACTGCCATGGCCCGAGTTCCTTTCCCGGTCAGGGAACCGCACCCCCACCTCTGGCAGTTGTCATACTGTGGCGGCTGCATGTTGATGTGATCCTGAAAGCTACGCCCCTGGGATTTCAAATACTTGCAGGGTCACCCACGGTGGAGAGGTTTCAGCAGGACTTCCAGACCAGGACAGACTAGGAAGAAGGACCTGGCCACCCACCTCTGAAAAAATTGGCCATGAAGACCCTACGAACACCAGTGGAGCATTGTCAGATACAGCGCCCGAAAGTGAGAGGATGGCACAGAAAGACTGCTCTGCCGTCCACAGGGTCACTAGGAGTCAGAATCGACTTGACAGCACTAACAACAAAGGAAGCACTCAGAAGGGATGAGGATCTTTCTTGCAGCCTTAACTGTAATAGGAAATTGGGAACAACCTAAGTGCCCAGCAGGAGGGGATGACTTATATAATGGTAACCCACACTATGAGCCACTCTGTAGTAGCCAAAGTGAATGAGGCAGATTAATGTGTACCAGTGGGGGATGAGCTCCAAAACATATCATGTGACAGTGCTCTGTGATACGCGTTAGTCTCTACGGCTTAAGTAAAACTTAGAGGCATGTATTTAAGTATATTTGTGTGGAAAGACAGACGAAGATCCAGAACAGTGCTGTTCAATGGAACATTATGTAACAATGGAAACGTTCTATGCCTTGCTGCCCAGTCCCGTAGCCGCTAGTAACGCATACGAATGGGCACCTGAAATGTGCCTGGTGGGACCCAGCGATTGAATGCTAATTCCGTTTAGGTGACATTGCGTCATTGGCTAGTGGGTACCATATTGGATGGCACAGGTCTGGAAGGCTACAGACCAAACTTAATAATGACATTGGGGCAGGAAGACAGGAGGCAGAGGATCTTTTTCTATTTTTGTGTGATTTGGCTGAGTTAGGATATATATACTATAGTCCTATATTTCATAAAACATTAATACTCTTCTAAATGCAGTGCGGTCCCCCGACTGGATCCTGGGACAGTAGTGGAAACACTGCTGAAATCTGAATGGAGCCTGGAGTGACTGAGGAGTGACGTCCCGGAGTGTTAGTTCTGGCAGGTGGACCACGGTAGCGTAAGACGTCAGGGGAAGAGCGTATGGGAGTTCTCTGTACTTGCTTAACATTTCTGTAGACCTAAAACTATTCCAAAATGATGCTTATTTTAAAAACTAATGCAAGTTTTGTGCTAGGTTTTTCCTAGACGTTAAAGTCAGACACTTATACCTTCTCTGATCAAGGACAAGAGCATACTTGAACCCTTGTTGGTTCCGGCCTTCGTATGTTTGGGAACCGCAGCTGGAGAGGAGGCAAGCTCTTCAGCTGCTCGGAAGCACGATGGGAAGCGAAGGTACCTACCTCTGCCTGGTGGCCAGTCCTACACCCCTAGGGCCTTCAGCTACCTGCAGACACAAGCGATGAGCCCAGCATGAGGCCGAGGACCCGAGACACGGCTGTCCTGATGGCCACTCCTCCATGAAAAGGTGCCACCAAAGCTGGCGCATCTTTGAGGTTCCTTTCAGCTCATTCTGAATGTACCTTGAATCATGAAAAAGTGGTGGACCCAGGACCCCACATGTCACCTGTGTTCTTCACAGCACCTCCTAGTGGTCAACAGTAAAGATGTCTCACTGTTTCCATTTTAATGATGAAGAAATTGAGAACTGGCTCCGCCTCACCGAGCTTCAAGATGGCAGCCTGAGATCCCGTGTCTGAGTTCTTCTGTGCCAGGCACTGTCCTACAGTGCAGAAGACAGGCCAGGGCCCTGTCCTCATGGAGTTATATCCTTACAGAGCACTCGAGAGCATGCATCCTGGGGGCCAACAAACCTTCATTCTGCAGCCCATTTCTACCACATCCTGGCTGCAAGAATCTGGAGAAAACCTGCTCATGCTTCAGTGAGCCTCCGTTTTCTAATCTGTAAAACGTGAATGATGATTCTCACAGTGCTGGGGGAAGAAGTGTGCTTGAAATTAAAGCATTCATTCTTAAGACCTGATACACCCTGACAACCACCATTTCCTGACACCCACCGTTAATCTCCCAAGTGGAAGAATCTTGAACCACATACTGGTTGAGCTAGGAAACGGGGAGAAAAAAGACCTAACTCTCAACGACTTAATTTTGAGACTCCAGCCAGAAATTACATAGCAACAGTAAACCCAAACCTGAGAAAAGTCTGGAACCTCTGTTTTGGGTCCCAGTTTTGTCCTTGGTAAAAGTCCATAGGTATTGAGGCTAAAGGTCAGCATTTCCTGATAGGAAAAGGAAAGCTTGGGATCAGTCAGTGTGTCTGTTTCAATAGGAGCATCACAGGAACCTAATGAGGTCTTCCAGCCATGTCAGGACCATCACACAAAGTGCAGGGAACGTAAGTGCATCGTGACTCTCTGGGTTTTGGGGCTGACGGCAGCCACACCAGCCCCAGGGCCACGTGACATCTGCCTTCCTGAGCATTGTCCCTGCCGTGAGTAAATAATGGCTCCTTAATCAAAACCAGACCGCGCCTCTTGGCCCAGCCAGCACCTTGCCGGCACCAGCCTTCCCCTCTGCCTGTGAGCTTTTGAGCCGGGGGTCCAGGGGGTCTTTGTCTACACGTTCCAAAGCCAGCTTCTTCAGAGAGCTGCCTCTGTCTAGTTTCCTCCTCGGCACCAGCCAGCCCGTCTGTCGGAGGGCAGCAGGAAGTGGGGAGGCAAGATGCTGAGGACCACCTCTCTGTCCCCAATCCCAAGGGGCTGCTGGCCATCTCTGGCCCTGCTCCGTTCTGTGGGATTATTCCAAGGCTGGGATGTAGGGTGTGAGGAGAGAATTTGAGAAGCATTTGCTTCTGTGCTTTCTGGAATACCCTTAATGGCGGGGGAGAGTGAAGACACGCTCTTTTCTTAAATAACACAATTGACTGACTAAACCATGTTAAACTCAGCTGACTTCATGCCAGCTGGTCCTATTGTCCTGGTGTGGGTGGCAGGGCTCGTGGAGCCAACCAGAATGGCGTGAAGCAGCCTCCAGCATCAGCCGCTTGGACCAGAAATTCCAGCAACCCCTCGCCCCACCCCCAGGAGGGCTGCAGAGTCGCTGGGGTCTGCTGGACCACTTTCTCTGCTTCCTCTGAGACAAGAAGCCGGCATCAGACCTTCTTCCCTGAGGGGGGCCTGGGCCCACCTGCGCATTCCAAGGAGAGCCCCGCTTTCTCTGGGCTTCCGTTGGTACCCAAGGACCGACCGGCAGGATCTGGCCAGCACGCAGCCCCTCCAGCAGGACCTCGGTCCCTGCCTCTGCAGGAGACACGAGTGGACAGACTGGGTCACCCCCTCTCACTGAGACTGGCGATCCCACCTCCCACCTCCCACCTCCCCATCTCCAGTGCCCACCTCGCGCTCTCCTGCGTCACTTCTGGCAGAACCGTCTCCCCTTGCTTGCTTGTTTGCCTGCCGAAGTGCCCGCCCTGGGGCTATAGCACAGAGCAGCCCCCCATCGCAATTAGGAACTGCCTTTGAAGACATGAACGTGAAAAATTTGTGTCCAACCTCTGAGTACGCCCCTCTTGTGCGTCCCTGGCAATGTCACTCTCCACAAACTTATTCACCTTTCTGCCTCAGTTTGTTCATCTGTAAAATGGGGATAATAGTACCCATCTCACTGGCTCATTGTGAGGATTAAATAAGTGATATTTTATGAAGCACTGAGAACAGCGCTCGGCACCCTAGGTTGTGGTTGGCTAAAGAAAACCCCATTAAATCCTCACGGAAGGACTGTTGTCCTGCTCTTACTAATAAGGGAACAGAGCTGGGGTCTCTGTGCCTCACAGATCACGTAGTAAGGGGCAGGCTCCGAATCCAACTTCTGAGCCCAGGCAGTCAGACTCCAGTGTCCGCCACGCGCCCAGTTGAATATTGTGCCTCGCTGGTTTAATGGTGACTTGACGCAAGATGGTTTTTGTCTCTGAACGTGATCATTTTGTGTTCTTCAGCCACACGATCCATCAACCTCAACACTATCCCTTCAGACGACTGACCTGTTAGCCCAGGACTCCTCGGCAAGTCTACTGTCCTATGATTACCAACGATAAACAATGGCTTCAGCTTTCCACCAGTCCGTTAAACAGCGGGTGGCGAGAGCTGATGTCTTAGGAAGGTGGACCGTGTTAATCCCAGCCCCGTGCCAACTGGTCGTATTGGAACAACTAACGTTTATATTGGACTTCCTAGGTGTCAAGCACTCGTCTAAGGTCTTTGCATGTGTAGCTTCTCTGGGCCTCGATTGCCCCATCTGCGATACGGGAAGGGGGCGTTGTTTCGAGGATTGAGTTCACTTGTCTGAGTTGCACATAGTAAGAGGCAGAACTAGATGTTGAGGCCTGGCCTTCTGGCTCCTGGTCTGTGCTCCTGACCAGCCCTCTTGGGACCAGCGAGCATCCCCCCCCCACCCTTCGTCTCCAAGTCTTCTCTGAAAGCCAAGTGCACCACGGGGCCCGGGCGAGATGGGCGCGTCTGGCAGCGGGCAGTGCGTTTGTTATTCCTGCCCCACCTGCTGGAGTGAGGGTGGCTTGGTCTGAAGAGGACATTGAGTAATAACTGGAGAAAGGGCCGCTCTAGTTCCCAAATAAACAGGCTCGTGACTGATGAGGGGACCCCCTTCTCACCCGCCCCCCACCCAGGGCAGCTGTGCCGCCAGCACCGTGCACGCGTTTCTTACACGAAGGCGAGTAAACACCACCGGGACCCACTTCAAACGGCTCCATGGGCAGCCGCGGGGCGGGGGCTGCTGCTGATGGAACCGACGTGCCTTCGGGGGGCTGGGGTGGCCTCCGGTAACAGACGGCCCCGAGACGTCCAAATACATCAGCGTGGAGGCCTCAAAGGCCCAGAGACTGAGAGCAGGAAAAATAAATAATTCCGTTATCTCTGCTGAGTGTTTGCCTTTGATCTCCTCCGCCCCCCCATCCTGGTTCCATTGCTCTTTCTCCCCACCCCCTTCCCTGATTTTTCTCTCCCCACTACCTCTTTTTTTTTTTTCTTAAACCTTTCTTCCTCGTGCTTTGATTTATACCCCAAAGCTCTCGGCGAGGCTGACGTCCCCTGATGAATTGGCGGGTTGTTCTGTTCCGAGACCCCGAGCAGGAGGCTGGGAAGGGGGCTGGGGAAGGTTGGACGGTTCCTTCGGGACAGGGAGAGGCCTGGCTCCGGGGAGGGGCAGGCTGCATAGATACCGGGGTACCTAGACCTGGGGCCACCTCTGATGCAACTTGTCCATTTTCAGGTTTGAGCCAACCCAGGAGTAGGGGGAAGGATGGGTTTCTGCTGTCCCTTCCTCATTTGGGGTTTATTCATTCAAAGACCGTTAAGTGCTTTCTGCATGCAGGGCTCTGGGCATCGAGGCGCGAGTACAGTGATAATCCAGAGACGGCATGCTGTAAATGCGCTCTCTCAATCGGGCCAAGATCGTGCCGAGACCTCAGGCTCTGGGGCCAGACTGCCCAGGTTCAAGTCCGAGCTCTGCAATTCCCTAGCTGTGTGAGTCTAAGAAAGCTACTCACCCTCTCTGTGCCCGAGTTTCCTCCCATAAAAAATAGGATAATAGGTACACATCATGGGATTAAATGAGTTAATACTGAAAGCATTTAACAGCAGCTTTTGAGTGCTGTGTACACTTCTATCATCTGTTAATGGGGAAAACGGCACAAGAAGTAAGGAACCCCAAGGAGTAACTAATGGAGGTCCATAAACTACCTGGAGTCTTCAGAGAAGGCAGTTTGTGGGTCAAAGTGGCCTGGAGCAGCATGTGCAAAGGTCCTGGGGCTGAAGCAGTCGAATTAAAAGCCAGTACCATGAGAGGCTGGAAGTTCAAGGGGTAGGAGTAGCATGAGATTGGAAGAGCTGGTAGCAGAGCTTATAGGACAGGATGAGGAGTTTGGTCTCTATTCAGATGATAGCGGGAAGCCCTTGAGGATGTAAAGTGAGAGGTGCATTTGAAAGACTCATGTGGCTAGTGCCTGGGGATGGGGACCAGAGTGGAAGCCAGGAAGGTGGGTAGGTTCCTAGAGTTGCCCATATGGGAGGGTGATGGTGGTGGCTTGAATGAGAATGGCTGCTTTTCTCACCTCCTTGACTGACAGCGATGAAGCGGTGTCAAAGGAATTCGACTGGATTTGACTGAATACAGCAGAGGGAAAGGTCGAGGCAGCTTCCCAAGCTTGTGAGCACTTGGCGTCGGCGGTGCCATTGACTGCGGTGGGGAGGCCGATGGTGTGTCTTTGTTGGTTTGCCAGGAAGCCCATTGGAGCAGCTGAGTTCATCCTGCACAGCTCAGCAGAAAAGATTTGAAGCCCAAGCTAATGAGGAGGATGGGCGTCTAGGCAAGCAGGTGGCTGTGCTCCCCGAGTCGGGGGGAAACTCGAGACCCCTGAGATCTGGCTTCAGGAAATTATAATAATAGTCAGTCAATGGTTCCCAAACTCTGCTGCACACTGAGATTCCTACAGGTATTCATGCTTGGCTCCCGTTCCCCAGACATTGATTTGTGGGAGATGTGACCTGGCCACCGAGACTTTTTTTAAATCTACCAGGTGATTCTGACGTGCAGCAAAATTTGGGAGCCTCTGTGGTAAAAACCCACATATTGGGTCTATGCCAGTCATTGTGCTAAATAAATTGCATCCCCTAACGTGAACCTCCCTCCATGCCAACCTCTCTAAACGTGCTGCCTCATCTGTGCAGGAGAGAGGGGAGTAACTACTTTGTAAGGTTAATAATTTGCTCAAAATGGCACCATTCACCTGCAGGTCATGTTTGAACTTGAGCCATTTGGCTCCAGATGCAGGACTCATAACCACTATGCTACGCTGCCATCCCCCTTTGGGATGGAGCAAGGGAACGGAACCGCGGTAAAATCTCATGACATAGTCAAAGACCGCCATCTTGGAAATTCCTCCAGAGTTCCTCAAATGGCTCCGGGGAGGCAGAACTGAGAGTGGGCATGGGTAGGAGGTCCCCAGATGGGTCTTCGCCATCAGAGCTGGTGCAAAGTCGGACTTGCTCTGTACCCAATCCCACGTGGGCTGCCTGGGTTCGTGGCAAGAAGCAGCCGGTTGGTGGCGTCCAAGGAGAGAGGCTGGATTGAGGCACTGCTTGCTGGAAACACCAACAAAGGGAGTCACACCCCTGGTATGGATTTTACCTCAGTGACCTCCAAATCCTCCACACTTCAGTGCTATGGTTTGGTTTGAGGAAGTGCTTGGTAGCACGAAGTCTGCCCTGTAGCCTCCTGATCTGTCATGGTCACCACACTCTTGCTAGGCTGGTCTTTGAGTTTTGGCTACATGGTGACCCTTTCCTGCTTCAGAATCAACCGTAACTCTTGGTATGATTCTTCTACTTCGATTTTTACAGTATTATATGAATACACCCCGGTTTCTCCATTCTGCTTTGGGTATTTGGTGGTTTCTAGTCTGCAACGAGGACGAACCGTGCTACTATGGGCGTCCTTGGACGTGCCTCCTTCGTGCCAGCAGTGGAATTGCTGGGCCACAGACCAGAGAGATCCTCACCTTGATTCAGTGAAAGAGGCCGTCCTGGCTTTCCCAGTGGTCTGGACACCCCCACCAACAGTTCACGAGGACTCCTACTGACCCCCGGCTCTGTCGATGCTTGCCCACCCGGAAGTGACCGGTTCCCACTTTCCAGCGTGTGTCACCCTTCTGACGTCCCTCCCTTACGCCCGTGTCACGGTCTTCGTTTCATCCTCACACCAATTCTCTTTGGAAGGACTCAGTAGATCCCCATTTCATGGATGGGCAAACTGAGGCTCACCCAGGTCACGCTGACGGGAAGGGGCGCCTCCAGGTCTCCTTTCCACCTCGTACTCAGTGAACAGTCGCTACTCGAGGGTCACAGTTCCCCAGCTGGAGTGTCCCCTTTACCCCCTGGAGTGCTTGGCACACTGGCGTTTTCCTCCGGTAGAGAATGACTCGCCTTGTAGGAGCGGGACTCAGGGGCCTTCGACAATTCCAGACCGTTGCAAGGCTAGTCCCATGCTGAGGGAGGGAGGGAGGCCATCCAGAGGCTGGGAAGAGCCCACGCTTTAGAATCGGACTGTACGATTCCAGTGCCACCTTCATTAACAGCTGGCCACGTGGCCTTGGGCAAGTTTCTCAGCCTCGCTGAGCCTCACTTTCCTCCATCTGAAAATGGAAATAATAGCGCGTTGCTGCTGGGCCCGTGGTGAAGGTTAGATAAGATTGTGGCATGGGGAAAGTGTGCAAATAGCAGACATTTTTATAAGGACCTTTGAAATGAGTATCGCATCGCCACCACTTCAAAAAAAACCTAAAACCATGTTTGAGAAAGCAATCTCATTCTAGCGGTTAGGGTGCAAATGTTGGGGAATTTTTATTCTTCGTAACTCGGAGATCCCACAGCCAGTATTTTGGAGGGAGAGAGAGTATGTGCGTGTGCGTGTTTGCGGGAGTTCCTAAGGGTTTCTGGGAGGGGCAGAGAAAGGACCACCTTGATTACAGTGTGCACTGTCTTTGCCAGCAGTCACTCATATCCGCATTCCCTGGCTGCTAGTCCATCAAGCAAGAATAAAATTCTAAATGGATAACATTCCAAACAAAGGATAAAACAAACCCAATTAAAGAGAAGGATAAAAGTAGAAGAGGTTAAAATAACAGAATTAGTGTAAAACAGCTCCCTTGGCTGGGTTAAGACCCCCAGCTCTGTGCTCTCAAAGCCGCCTACGTTCCCGGGCTGGAACTTCCCACCGTGGTGATTGACACTTGCCCGATAACCCTCCGTGGGTGTGGGCGAGAGGCAGAACGGGGAGACTGGGTCCACCTTCTTCGGGGCTGCATCCCTGGGACGTTGTCTGTGCTAAACCTTTTTCCTGCTTGCAAGTTTAGTCAATAAGACCCCTAAAACCAAAAATCTCCCATGAAAGGGAAAGATAAAGCTTAGAAACAGACATAAGGCACGAGCTAAGACAGTAAAAGAATTATGGCATGAAATAAGGAGAAAACAGGTGGAACAATTAAGTTGAGAAAGTGAAAACGTAATCAACTGGAGTGAAATGTGGCATCTGTCTTGGTTTCATGCATTTGTGTTTTTAAGCTCCTATGGGATCCCCTAGGTTCAGCGTCCTGGACATCTTTGGACTAAGGTAGCTTGACTCCAGAAGGAACACACTTCTGCTCATCTGTTCTCCGAGGGTTGGAGTTATCAGCACGAGGCATGGAAGGGCTTTCCTGTAACTTCCAACTGAGCAGGACCCAACACCATCCTCACCTCCTGCCCTGGAGGGAGCCCAGGTGCCAAGCTCTCAGGCTTGGCTTCTCTTGGCAAATCGCCCTCCATCAAAACAGGCACATGCCCGTAATTCCCAAGAGTCTCCTTGTAGCTTCCCTTCCAGAACATCTCTCTTCCTCCCTTCCCGGCTTCAGTGGTGGTAGCCTGCTACAGTTGTTCCCTAGTTAAGGGATGTTTTTCACTTGAACCAGCTTGCACTGGCTCCAAATACCCCTCCCGTTTCTAGGGGAATGCGTGGGCTGTCTGGACTGGGCAGAGCACAAGGGAAAAGGAAGGAAGCAAGTTGGCGTGTGGTGCCATTGAATCAGCGACCACTGAGCATCCAGACTCGTTCGTCCACAAGTACCCGGTGACCCCGCTGGAGAAAGACCTGGATGTCGGGGTCCAGCTGACCATGGTCTGCAAAGGAAGTAGGATGGATGGCATGGTGGTCAAGAATGTAGTGGTTGGGGCTGGCCCGGTGGCGCAGTGGTTAGCGCGCACATTCCGCTATGGGACCTGGGGTTCGCCGGTTCAGATGTCGGGTGCGGACATGGCACCACTTGGCACGCCATGCTGTGGTAGGCATCCCACGTATAAAGCAGAGGAAGATGGGCGTGGATGTTAGCTCAGGGCTAGTCTTCCTCAGCAAAAAGAGGAGGATTGGCAGCAGTTAGCTCAGGGCTAATCTTCCCCCCCAAAATTAAAACTAAAACAAACGTGGTGGGCTGTGGGGTCACATGGCTGTGATTTGAACCTGTTTCCATTGCTCGCCAGCTGTTTGATTGTGGACACTTCATATCCTTGAGCCTTACTCTTCTCCCCTGTAAAATGGCAATAATAGTACCATGAAATAGCATTCTGTGGGGCTGTTGGGAGTACAGAAATTCATCAATGGTGAGGAGCTTTGACCCCCACGTGCCAGACACGGTTGAGTATTGGTTATTATCAAGTTATTATTCCTCCTGTGCACATTTGCTGGCCGTGAGTTAAACTGAAATTCTCAGAGTCACATAAAATGGGGAGGATGATTCCTCCCTGAGGCTACTGTGAGCTTTACTCAGACCAAGGACTGCCTCCCGCACAGACTCCGGAGTCCACAGAGCTGGATTCCAACCTGGACCCTCCACACACGGTGTGGCTTTGGGCGATGACTTCTCTGGCTGTGCCTCAGATTCCTCGATGCAGCTAACGGGACATCAAGGTGCTGCCGTAAGGAAGAGCTGAGACAATGCTTGGCACGTGATAAGGACTCGGCAAACATAAGCTGCAATTATGTTCATGGAAGACCTTTTTAAGATAAAAATTGCAGTAATCAAGAAATGTCATGAAAATTATAATTAAAAGCGTGTTCGACTCTTTCCTCTTTTCTCTGGGTAACTCTCCTCCACCCCACCCCACCCCATCATTGTCTTGTCTTTCCCTCCATTCCTCTCCGTCAAGAAGAAAGGACTCCACTCGAGAAGCTCCCGGCCCATCCATTTCAAAATCCAGGGAAAGAAGCCAAACGGCCTCCCCAGCTGGGGCCTAGCTGCCTCTGATAAGAAGGATGGAGAGAGGTGCATTCTCAAAATTAAACAAATCCTGGTGTCTTTGAAAGGTCACCCGGCTCTGAGGTTGGCCGTCCTGTCGGTGACAGACTGCAGGGCCGGCAGGCCGGAAGAAGGGAGCCTCGGGAGCAGACAACCAACGTCTGGGGCGGCCACAAGGAGAGCAGGTCCGGGATGTCACCGCCAGCAGGTAAGCAGCCCACGAGATGACAGAGAGATCTTCTATGAGGCTGGGCGTTTGCAGGGCCGTGGAGCGCCTACTATGTGCAAGCACCAAGAATGGAGGAATTGCTGTCCTGACCGGCAAGAGCTTGCTTCCTATTAGAAACTTAGCACTTCTCTCCTGCCTGATCTCCGGAGGTGGGCTTCTGATCTCTCAACAGCGACACAGGAGGTGGGGGCGGTGCTGGGGCTCCAGTGACCTCACTGGGGCTGCCCCTTTCTCAGGCTCTGCATGAGACTCAGTGCCCATGGCCACCCTGACATTGGACGAGGCAGCTGGGGCTGTGGTCTGTTTTCCAGCAGGCTTGCTTGCGCCCAGGAGGTGAGAGGGGGGACAGGGGCCACACGGCAGAGGAGGAAGCCCAACTCGTGGCTACAACATATTGAAAACGTCCCATGATGACATGTCTGGTACGACAAAGCGGTTTACACGTCTTATTTCATCCAATCCTTCAAGCAGCCCTATGTGAGTAACAGGTGCTTCTATGATCCCCGTTTGGCAGCTGGCAAAGCAGAGGCTTTGGGTCCTGGCTCTGCCACCCGCTAGCTGTGTAACTCAGAGCTGAGGGCCTTGCCCAAAGGCCCAGCTCCTAATGCCATACATGACTGCTTCCCCATCTCTCAGCCCTGTGCATTGTGTGCGGTGGTCAAGGGTCCCCATTCCTCCACCACTAACACTACCACACACCCCAAAATCTGGGAGGGAAAGAAAGCAAAGCATTCTCCTTTCATGGGCCAGAGACTTGTAGAAACCATAACCCCGAGAGCCGGTTCACCCCACCCCAATCACGGATCGGGGGTTATCAGAGCCTCTTCCACAGGAAGCGTGCTCAAACCTTCCTGTGCACTGGCCTCTGGCCCAATGGGTCAGACAGCCACAGGGAGGTATTCTGAAGGCCCTCTGGAAACGGCCAGAGTCCAACCCCGGGCCTTTACCCATAAGCACAGGCCACATCTATGTTTCTATTATATATGCTATGTTCACTCATACGTATGTTATACAATACATAATGCAATGAATGTTTTATATCCATCCATACATATATAAATTCACTTGTATATATAATCTTACATATAAATACACATAAATAATATACAAATGAATGAATATATACACATATATGAATACATGTATATTCATGCATATACATATATGTGAATGATAAGGATTGCCTTAATCAAATGGGATGCCATGAAGTTTTGTATCTTCCAGGGGTTCCTGGCTCAGGATAACAGTATTCTGTACGTGGTATAGACATAAGATGCGGCTTTGTCATCAGGAAATATGCAGTCGAGCTAGGGAGACAATATTACACAGGTGTTTCATGGTTTTTTGTGGCATCACCACCTTATTTTTGTATTTGTATTTAATACAAAAGGGAGAAATGAATGACACTGTGTGTCACCTGCTGGTTCCATCACAGCGGATAGAGACCAAGGAGAACACAGCATCATCTGGCGAGAGGGCCTGGGTCAGAATCCCAACTCAGCTACTGTGTGACCCTGGACAAGTTGGTTCATTTCCAAACTTCTATGAAAGGGTCAAGATGATCATGGCCACATCCCAGGTTGTCACGCAGTTTTGAGATAACGTCCTTAGCAGGTGAACTATCAACACAGCTTTTGTATCATCTACCATGTGGTGCAGTGGTGAGAAGGGTGCTGCAAGAGCCAGATGGCATGGGCACCAACTCGGGTTCCGCCACTTGCTGGCCGGGGAGGGGGGAGGACAGAGAGGGTGAGGGACGTGCTCAAGGCCAGTTTCCTCAACTGTCAAGAGGGACGATGGCGTCTGCCTCACAGGACTGCTACGAGGGTTCAATGAGTTGGACACTTAGAGTCCACAGAACAGTGTCTGGTACACGGCACGCATCGGGAGCTGATTCTCCATAGGTCTTTCACGCTTCTGCCTGTCTCGTGAGTGAGGCACCAACTGCCCTTTTGTTCTGGACAAGCTTTCCACGGGTGTTTGTGAAGCACACTGCCTTAGAAGACGGAGTCAGTATCTCTCTCCAGAGCCGAGGGCGGTTTTGTTTGGCGTCCAGTGTAATCAAGGTAACGTTCCTTCTGGGGCAAAGTTCCGGCAGGTTTGCTTGCAGCCCGTTATAAGAGAGTCAGTTTCCGTAAGCTCAGGGTTTCTCAGCTGGGATGCAAACTCAGGGAGTGTGCAGTGTCCACTGGATTGATCTTGGGAAAGGGGGACAACTGTGACGTCCATGCTGCTTGCTGTGCTATGAGTAAAAACGTCCTTTGTCTCGGACCCAGGAGTCTCATGTCTTCTTGACAATGTGTTCAAAGTGCGGTGGCTATTCTAAAGCTTTAATTACTACCATTTGCTTCCTATTGCAGATAAAGCCAACTACGGATAATTTTCACCCCTAGAGACAGACGTGTGAAGTTAATTAATCTATCTCTTGTGGATCTCTTCTCTGGCACCTAAGGGATGTTTTGAACCTATATGTTTCCAACCATCTGTCATCCACTAAGAATCAAATTTTTGCCTATAAATTGGTGGCTGAGGGATCATACACAGGTGGTGACAAAAGTCTGACCCATTAGCTACAGGGGTCAACTCATGGAGAAAGGAAGAGCTCAACAATCAAATCAGATTTACATCTGAAATATGATTGCAAAAAGAGCTGTGAAGTTATGCCCTGCTTCCAAACCCTAGCCCCCCCACTGAGTAGCTGTGTCACCTTAAGTATCAACTCCCTCAGTCTCGATCTCCTCGTGCGTATAATGGGGATAACACTGTGATCACTTAATACTTGAGGTCTAAATAATCATATAAACTTAAATATGTATCATCTCAAAATATCAGTTCCTACCACAACATGAAAGCATACCCACACCTCAGCTGTGAGCAGCATTTCTCACTCTCACTCATCCTCCACATTATTTTCCATCTCTTTACCATGGTTAGTATTCATTGCTGAGTATATCACAATCTGAAATTGTGTCAGGGAAGGTAATTGCCAAAAATGGCCACCCACAATTCCTCCCCTTGCTGTACGCACCTGCCGCTCCTCATAGGAAGAGGTGGAGTTCTTTCCTCCTTTTCTTGAGTGTGGACTTCTCCTGGGACTTGCTTTAACCAACAGATCATGGTGGAAGTGATGTTTCTGGGACTTCTGAGCCCTCAAGAGGACTTGAACTGCTGCTTTCCCTTCTCAAAGCCCAGCCGCCATGTTGTAAGGAAGTCTAAGCTGGACCACTCAGTGATGAGAGGCCCCATGCAGACAGACTTGGAAGGATGAGAGGTCATCTTGGTGTTCCATCAAACCACCAGGTAAATGCAAGCAACAAATGACCCCATTGGCTGAAGAACCACCCAGCTGAGCCCTGCCCAAATGCCAGACCCAGAATATGCTGAGAAATGAGAAATCAGTGTTGTTTGAAGCCACTAAGTTTGGGAATGTTTGTTATCCAGCAATCATCTAATTCTCCATGTAAAGACCTAAGCTCAAATCCTAAAATTTTATTTGTCTTGTTTCTACTGTATCCCTGGGTCTAGCATGGTACTTGGCATTTGGTAATTGCTTAAGTATTTTAATAGATAATTGAAGCCATCCGTTCAAGCAGGCATGGTGTCCTGTTCACCACTGTATCTCCAGTCCCTAGGCAACGAAGTCCTTGCCCTTTTGTTAGAGACAACTTGTGTACATTCTTTATCTGGAGTTACCTATTCCTGTTTAATAAGTGCAGACAGACAATAGTGACATAAAGCAGGACTATGAGGCAGAGAAATCTAGAAATGTCCTCACACTTAACTAGACAGCCAGATGCTCACATGCCCCCTTTCCAAAGGGGGATGTTCTCCCTAAATTCTTGTCCCAATTCTCTGCCAGTTGGTGGACTGCACCTCCATTCTTCCCCCAGCCTATAACAGAAAGGGACCCTTCAGCTTCAGGTCAGCGCTAAGCAGATGTGCCCTCTGTCTCTGTTCCCTCCGCCCTGGTTTCCACTGGAGAGAGAAGGTGTCTGTCACTCACTGGTTCAGCAGCTCTGAGTCCTAAGAATAGGAAGGTCTGCAGAGAGGTGGGCTCTGCTCTCCCTGCCCCCCACCTCCCACCCACAAGTGCTTTGGAGAAAGGGGCTGCTTCTGGCTGTGGGCAAGAGATGGGCAAGGGAAACAGATGCCCAGGTTTGTGGCAGCTGTCCCCTTTTATCTTCCCCCCAGCATCAGATCACTGCTCCAGCTCCCCCCAGGCTGGCCTGACAAGCCTGTACGTTAGCACTTTTCAAAAGCAGTGTCCACTTTGGGAATGGTGTTGGGGCCCAAGAGCAGTCACTTCCTTTGACAGATGCCAGTGCTGACAGCCGGATGCTGTTTTACAAGGCCCGGCCCCCTCCTGCTCTCCGGTGGTGCTGGGTAGAGCAGGAAGGAGCTCAGAGGCAAGTCATTCACCAAGGACAGTGACAGTGAAGAGGGCGTCCACTTGGTGGAAATACGTGCACCCAGAGGGGGGACATTAGCTCTGAGGTCCTCGCTCGGCCACTTTCCTAGCTGCGTCCCTTAGGCAAGTTAGCTCACTTCTCTGAACCTCATTGTCTTCACCTGTAAAATAGAGGCAATTATCTTGCTGTGTGGTTATCTATTCCTGCTTAACAGATTACCACAAACTCAGCTTCAAACAGCACACGTTATTCTCTCAGTTTCTGTGGGTCAGGAATCAGTACGGTGCTTAGCTGAGTCCTTCAAGACCGTCATCAAGGTGTCAGCTGGGGCTGGGGTCTCATCTGAAGGACCGACTGGGAAAGAACCCGCTCCCAAGCTCCAGTGTTGTTGGCAGGATCCAGTTTCCTGCAGGTTTGTTAGACTGACCACCTCGGATCCTGGCTGCCCATGATTCTTTGCTACGTGGGCTTCCCCAATGTGACCACGTGTTTCATCAAAGCCAGCAAGGGAGAGAGTGCTAGCAAGATGGAAGGTACAATCTACGTAACATAATCACAGATGTGGCGTCCCGTCCCCTTTGCCGTGTGCCATTGGTTGGAAGCAAGTCACAGGTCCTACTCACACTCAGGGTGGAATGACAGTTTTACAAGGCCACGACACCAGGAGCTGGGACCAATGGGGACCATCTTAGAGCCAGGCTCAGTTAACTGGTGGGTGGGAATGAAGGAGCTGACACATGTGAAGCACTTCGCGTGGGACCTGGATTGTCTGTCGAATTCTCCTAGCATTCAGGGTCCCGGCAGGACACAGAGGGTACATTCAGATGAGACCCCTTCATTAAACTCCCCTCAAAGCCATGCAAAGGGAGCAGAGAAACAAAAACTGGGGATGCTGAAGTACCCTGAGACCAGCAACAGCAACACTGTTAGCCCCCCCAACCTGGAGAGGCAAGGGGAGTGCTAGAGACTTAGTGTCTGGGGCCCCCCAAATTCAGATGTTGAAACCTGATTCCCAGTGTGATGGTGTTGGAGGTGGAGCCCCCATAAATGGGGCTAGTGCCCTTGTAAAAGGGACCCTGCAGAGCTCCCTTGCCCCTTCCTCCATGTGAGGGCACAGCAGCGAACCAGGAATCAGGCCCTCCTGAGACACGGAACCTGCCTGCACCTTGATCTTGGATTTCCAGCCTCCAGAATTGTGAGAAGTGTTTGTCGTTTAAGCCACCCCGTCTATGGTATTTTTGCTATAGCAGCCTGAGCTAAGAGAGGTGGTGCCGTTTCTGAAACCTGCACAGAAAGCCGGATGGAGAAGGCTGCCTGATGAAGGAGCAGCCACTGGCCGACCAGTGGCCCAGCAGGCAGGGAGCTGGGGGGAAATGCCCTGACGCCCCTCTCCTCCTCCTCCTGACGTCCTGCTTTGCCTTCCAATAGCAGAGCTCCCCTGGAAGTCAGAGAGCAAGTGGGTCCAGTTCACCAGACCCCTCTGCTCAGCCTCTCCAAAGAGGTGGAGGGTAGATCTGGGGCCTCACGGAGCACATCTTATAGTCGCTCATACCCAGCCGTTTCCAAGGCAACTAGAGGACTGAATTAGAACGTGTGTGTCCTGCTTCCAAAGTCTGGAACTCCTCCTTGGTTCTAGGCCCTGGAGATCCAAAGACGGATACGGCCTCGTTCGTGGTCTAGTGCAGGCGTGAGCCCACTGCAGCTTGAGGCCCAAGTCTGGTCCAACATGTGTTTTTGTAAATAAAGTTTTATTGGAACCCAGCCAAGCTCATCTTCCATATATTGTCCATGGCGGCTTCTACACTACGATTGCAGGGTTGAGTATTTGCGATAGAGACGGTACAGCTCTCAAAGCCTAAAATTTTTACTATCTGGCCCTTCACGGAAAAAATCTGTTGGCCCTTTGTCTGGTGGAAGAAGCATATTACGGTGAGTAAAATAAGTTGAAGCTTTTCAGAGGACAGGGGTAGGAAGAAATTAAACACGATCTCTGCTTTTAAAGGTAAGTATGTGATTGGTGATTGATAAACGTCCGGTGTCTTGATTAACCAGAGCACCGCTTGGAAGCCCTCGAGAGACCCTGTCTTTTAAGAGAGAGAGTGTTACAGAGGTTCTGTCTAAAAGGTAATCAAGGCACACTTGAGCCTACCACCTCCTCGGGGCATGCGCACGCACAGCCCTGGGCGCTCAGCGACCTGAATGGAAGACGCAGCAAACCCCAGGATGCCCTCTGAATTCACAGCAAACTTGTTTTTACTAAAGCCACCACGTTTTTGTTTCCAAAGCTTCCTTTAGGAGACTTCTCATCTTGCCTCAGCAAACTCAAGCTTCTCGATAGCTAAAATGAAGAAAGTAGTCCACAGTTTATTCACTCAACAAACATCTGAGCATCTAATGTAAGACAGGTACCAAAGTAGGTGCTGGGGGTATTTGAAAGCTACAATCACTCATTCCTCTCAGAGACCTTGATCTCAGAGGTGATCCTCCCACCTCCACGTGTCCCCTCTGTCCTGTTCCTTTCTTTGCCAGCCCACCTTCACGGCAGGCAGGTCACAACGTTCCGCGTCAGAGCCAGGACGGTCTCCTGGCCTCTTGATTCCATCGAGCATGCTGTTTACTCACTAGGTGTGAGATCCAGGGCAAGACATTTCACCCTGTCCAACATTTCCGGCTCCATCCATTTCAGAAGGCAATCGTGAAGCTGGAAAGAGAACAGAAGGACAAACGCTGTGTGATTCCACTCATAGGAGGTACCTAGACTGGTCAAATTCAGGGACAAAGTAGAGTGGTGGTTGCCAGGGACTGAGGAGAGGACTGGGGGGGTTAGTGTTTAATGGGTGCGTAGTTTCAGTTTTGCAAGATGAAAAAGTTCTGGAGATGAATGGTGGGGATGGCTGCACAACGGTGTGAAGGCATTTAATGCTACTGAACCGTACGCTTAAATTTTCTTTAAAAAGATAACCGAGTAGGTAAGCTTTGTGCATGCCAGTGCAGGAAGAGGACAGCCTTCTCGCTCACGGCTATTGGGCTCTGCTGCCACCCACAGCGGACTCCTGAACCCTGAGCCTTTTGCTCCTTGCAGCTGTCAAGCAGCCTCCCCACCCCAGCTCATCTATCACATCCATCACTCGGTCCCTGCGCTCATTCGTCTCCCCAAGGCCATCCCAGGCACCACGCTCATCTATCAGCTATGCTGATACCATCTGCCTGTCACCCACCTTTCCCAACCTACCAGTGCTCCGCCAGCATGAGGCTTGTCTCTGAGCCATCTTTTGGCTCCACCTGCCTGTCCTCCCTTACTCCCATGACCCTCACTTCTGCCGTTCATAATCGTCTTCCAACTGAGCACGATGCAGGAGCGAGAACTATAGCAGGTGCTACAGTGACAGAGACGGGACCACCCTGCTTGGAGCCCATCTCCCTGTTCCACTTGCAGAGACTCTGGATTCCAAGACGGTGCTTCTCAAACAACAGACGTGTACACCAGCCACCTGGGGGGTTCTTGTTACAATGCAGACTCTGAACCAGGTGGCCCAGGGGACCTGGGCTTCTGCATGTCTGACCCGCTCGTGCCGATGCTGCTGATCCAGGGGCCACAGTTTGAGAAGCCGCATCTAAGACCCCACCCGGTCCCCCTCTGATGCCTGCCCCCGGGAGGACCTCAGAGGACTCTGAGGAGGAGCTCGGCTGATCCTGGGGATCTCGCTTGAGAACTTTTGGGGAAATTCCAATCAATCCAACTCAAATGAAACTGGAGTGTGGGGTGGTGATCTTCAATTCATCAAGCACGTCGTTCCCATCTGGGAGAAAGATGGGTATGTTAGTGGAATTTGAAAAATTCTCTTTTTACAAAAGTAATTGATGAGGGAAAGGAGACAAACCTTGGTTACAGAGGAAACCCAAACAACATAAGTAAATACCTCCCGGCCAGGAGGTGGAGCTTAATCCCCTTCCCGTCCCTCCCTGCGAACAAGAGAAAGTGAAAGGAGGAAAATGGTAGCTTTCCGGTGGAGAGACCCGGCAGACCCCGCCTGACCAAGTGATCAAGGTTCCTACCACCTGTGAGGGCAGGGGGTGAGAAAGGTACTTCACCTCTGTGGCCTGCTTCCCGGTAACACAGCCCCGCGCTCATCATGAGAAAAACAGTAGACAAATCCCAATGCAGGGGCATTCTACGAAATGTTGGACCAGTATTCCTCAGAATGGTCAAGGTCAAGAAAGAACGAGGAAAGACCGAGAAATTGCCATAGATTGAAGGAGACATGAAGAGGATCCTGGAGGAGACACTGGGGCAAAATAAATTACAATTGTGTAGAAGGTGGTGAAATCGGAATGAAGTTTAGTTAGTTATGAACCAATGTTGGTTTCCTAGTTTTGATGACCGTTCCAGGGTATTGGGAGATGTTAACATTAGAGGTGCGGGCACACGGGAACTCTCGGATTATCTTTGCAACTGCTTTGTAAATCTAAAATTATTCTAACATTTTAAGAATCATTTTGTTTAAAGAGTAATTGACCCCTTACATTGTAGGCAAAAATATAACTTGGAACCAGTATTGTATGAAGGGGGCCATGATGGGAATAAGTGCAACAGCAGAAAGGAATAATTTTATCCCTGACGTTGTTGTAAATTTTACTATCTCTTGCCGACTCTTCTCTAACATACCTCTCTGCCAATCAGTGCCATCCTGTGGGGAGCTGAAGGGAGGGGCGCAGTGGGAATGGCTGTCCCAGGTATAGGCAATAAGAAGGTGCGTTGTCTGTAAGGAATTTAAAAACAATAAAACCGACTAAAAGTTGGTCTGCTTTTTATTATTGCTATATGCTGGCAATTCTAAGCGGTCATACTTTTGACCCAAAAATTCACCTTGTAGGCAGTGAAAATTGAAACCAACATCAATTTCTGTCCCTGTGTTAAACAATACTGAAACCAAGCAAAAATAACCCAGCTGCTTGTTTCAGGACATCCTTGCCCCTAGAAGATGGGTCTAGACTACTTATATGTCAAGACAATTTGCTCATCAAGATTTGCCCCAAATCCTTGCCTTGCTGTGTCCACCCATCCAGAACCATTATTTCATGAACTCTGCCCAATCCCCACC